>NW_027446775.1:0-45353 GCF_038048845.1 Mixophyes fleayi | reverse complement strand
CACTCCGGTCTCCCTTTTCTCTTGGAAACAATGACATACATCAATTCTTTTACATAATTCTTGTTTCTCATGACATTTCTAACATTGCCCACAATTATCAACTTTCTAAGTCTTCTGAGCAGGAGAAATCGCAAAACATAGTCATTTCTTCATTGGCGTCCAAAAACAACGCTTTTTTACACTCCGGTCTCCCTTTCTCTTGGAAACAATGACTTACATCATTCTTTTACATAATTCTTGTTTCTCATGACATTTCTAACATTGCCACAATTATCAACTTTTAAGTCTTTCTGAGCAAGAGAAATCGCAAAACAGTCATTTCTTCATTGCCGTCCAAAAACAACGCTTTTTTACACTTCTGTCTCCCTTTCTCTTGGAAACAATGACTTACATCAATTCTTTTACATAATTCTTGTTTCTCATGACATTTCTAACATTGCCCACAATTATCAACTTTCTAAGTCTTTCTGAGCAAGAGAAATCGCAAAACAGTCATTTCTTCATTGCGTCCAAAAACAACGCTTTTTTACACTCCTGTCTCCCTTTCTCTTGGAAACAATGACTTACATCAATTCTTTTACATAATTCTTGTTTCTCATGACATTTCTAACATTGCCCACAATTATCAACTTTCTAAGTCTTTCTGAGCAGGAGAAATCGCAAACATAGTCATTTCTTCATTGCCGTCCAAAAACAACGCTTTTTTACACTCCTGTCTCCCTTTCTCTTGGAAACAATGACTTACATCAATTCTTTTACATAATTCTTGTTTCTCATGACATTTCTAACATTGCCCACAATTATCAACTTTCTAAGTCTTTCTGAGCAAGAGAATCGCAAAACAGTCATTTCTTCATTGCCGTCCAAAAACAATGCTTTTTTACACTCCGGTCTCCCTTTCTCTTGGAAACAATGACATACATCAATTCTTTTACATAATTCTTGTTTCTCATGACATTTCTAACATTGCCCACAATTATCAACTTTCTAAGTCTTTCTGAGCAGGAGAAATCGCAAAACATAGTCATTTCTTCATTGGCGTCCAAAAACAACGCTTTTTTACACTCCGGTCTCCCTTTCTCTTGGAAACAATGACTTACATCAATTCTTTTACATAATTCTTGTTTCTCATGACATTTCTAACATTGCCCACAATTATCAACTTTTTAAGTCTTTCTGAGCAAGAGAAATCGCAAAACAGTCATTTCTTCATTGCCGTCCAAAAACAACGCTTTTTTACACTCCTGTCTCCCTTTCTCTTGGAAACAATGACTTACATCAATTCTTTTACATAATTCTTGTTTCTCATGACATTTCTAACATTGCCCACAATTATCAACTTTCTAAGTCTTTCTGAGCAAGAGAAATCGCAAAACAGTCATTTCTTCATTGGCGTCCAAAAACAACGCTTTTTTACACTCCGGTCTCCCTTTCTCTTGTAAACAATGACATACATCAATTCTTTTACATAATTCTTGTTTCTCATGACATTTCTAACATTGCCCACAATTATCAACTTTCTAAGTCTTTCTGAGCAGGAGAAATCGCAAAACATAGTCATTTCTTCATTGGCGTCAAAAACAACGCTTTTTTACACTCCGGTCTCCCTTTCTCTTAGAAACAATGACTTACATCAATTCTTTTACATAATTCTTGTTTCTCATGACATTTCTAACATTGCCACAATTATCAACTTTCTAAGTCTTTCTGAGCAAGAGAAATCGCAAAACAGTCATTTCTTCATTGCCGTCCAAAAGCAACGCTTTTTTACACTCCGGTCTCCCTTTCTCTTGGAAACAATGACTTACATCAATTCTTTTACATAATTCTTGTTTCTCATGACATTTCTTACATTGCCCACAATTATCAACTTTCTAAGTCTTTCTGAGCAGGAGAAATCGCAAAACATAGTCATTTCTTCATTGCCGTCCAAAAACAACGCTTTTTTACACTCCTGTCTCCCTTTCTCTTGGAAACAATGACTAACATCAATTCTTTTACATAATTCTTGTTTCTCATGACATTTCTAACATTGCCCACAATTATCAACTTTCTAAGTCTTTCTGAGCAAGAGAAATCGCAAAACAGTCATTTCTTCATTGCCGTCCAAAAACAACGCTTTTTTACACTCCGGTCTCCCTTTCTCTTGGAAACAATGACTTACATCAATTCTTTTACATAATTCTTGTTTCTCATGACATTTCTAACATTGCCCACAATTATCAACTTTCTAAGTCTTTCTGAGCAGGAGAAATCGCAAAACATAGTCATTTCTTCATTGCCGTCCAAAAACAACGCTTTTTTACACTCCTGTCTCCCTTTCTCTTGGAAACAATGACTTACATCAATTATTTTACATAATTCTTGTTCTCATGACATTTCTAACATTGCCCACAATTATCAACTTTCTAAGTCTTTCTGAGCAAGAGAAATCGCAAAAGAGTCATTTCTTCATTGGCGTCCAAAAACAACGCTTTTTTACACTCCTGTCTCCCTTTCTCTTGGAAACAATGACATACATCAATTCTTTTACATAATTCTTGTTTCTCATGACATTTCTAACATTGCCCACAATTATCAACTTTCTAAGTCTTTCTGAGCAAGAGAAATCGCAAAACAGTCATTTCTTCATTGCCGTCCAAAAACAACGCTTTTTTACACTCCGGTCTCCCTTTCTCTTGGAAACAATGACTTACATCAATTCTTTTACATAATTCTTGTTTCTCATGACATTTCTAACATTGCCCACAATTATCAACTTTCTAAGTCTTTCTGAGCAGGAGAAATCGCAAAACATAGTCATTTCTTCATTGCCGTCCAAAAACAACGCTTTTTTACACTCCTGTCTCCCTTTCTCTTGGAAACAATGACTTACATCAATTCTTTTACATAATTCTTGTTTCTCATGACATTTCTAACATTGCCCACAATTATCAACTTTCTAAGTCTTCTGAGCAAGAGAAATCGCAAAACAGTCATTTCTTCATTGCCGTCCAAAAGCAACGCTTTTTTACACTCCGGTCTCCTTTCTCTTGGAAACAATGACATACATCAATTCTTTTACATAATTCTTGTTTCTCATGACATTCTAACATTGCCCACAATTATCAACTTTCTAAGTCTTTCTGAGCAGGAGAAATCGCAAAACATAGTCATTTCTTCATTGCCGTCCAAAAACAACGCTTTTTTACACTCCGGTCTCCCTTTTCTTGGAAACAATGACTTACATCAATTCTTTTACATAATTCTTGTTTCTCATGACATTTCTAACATTGCCCACAATTATCAACTTTTTAAGTCTTTCTGAGCAAGAGAAATCGCAAAACAGTCATTTCTTCATTGGCGTCCAAAAACAACGCTTTTTTACACTCCTGTCTCCCTTTCTCTTGGAAACAATGACTTACATCAATTCTTTTACATAATTCTTGTTTCTCATGACATTTCTAACATTGCCCACAATTATCAACTTTCTAAGTCTTTCTGAGCAGGAGAAATCGCAAAACATAGTCATTTCTTCATTAGCGTCCAAAACAACGCTTTTTTACACTCCGGTCTCCCTTTCTCTTGGAAACAATGACTTACATCAATTCTTTTTCATAATTCTTGTTTCTCATGACATTTCTAACATTGCCCACAATTATCAACTTTCTAAGTCTTTCTGAGCAAGAGAAATCGCAAAACAGTCATTTCTTCATTGCCGTCCAAAAACAACGCTTTTTTACACTCCGGTCTCCCTTTCTCTTGGAAACAATGACTTAAATCAATTCTTTTACATAATTCTTGTTTCTCATGACATTTCTAACATTGCCCACAATTATCAACTTTCTAAGTCTTTCTGAGCAAGAGAAATCGCAAACAGTCATTTCTTCATTGCCGTCCAAAAGCAACGCTTTTTTACACTCCGGTCTCCCTTTCTCTTGGAAACAATGACATACATCAATTCTTTTACATAATTCTTGTTTCTCATGACATTTCTAACATTGCCCACAATTATCAACTTTCTAAGTCTTTCTGAGCAGGAGAAATCGCAAAACATAGTCATTTCTTCATTGGCGTCCAAAAACAACGCTTTTTTACACTCCGGTCTCCCTTTCTCTTGGAAACAATGACTTACATCAATTCTTTTACATAATTCTTGTTTCTCATGACATTTCTAACATTGCCCACAATTATCAACTTTCTAAGTCTTTCTGAGCAAGAGAAATCGCAAAACAGTCATTCTTCATTGGCGTCCAAAAACAACGCTTTTTTACACTCCTGTCTCCCTTTCTCTTGGAAACAATGACTTACATCAATTCTTTTACATAATTCTTGTTTCTCATGACATTTCTTACATTGCCCACAATTATCAACTTTCTAAGTCTTTCTGAGCAGGAGAAATCGCAAAACATAGTCATTTCTTCATTGGCGTCCAAAACAACGCTTTTTTACACTCCGGTCTCCCTTTCTCTTGGAAACAATGACTTACATCAATTCTTTTCATAATTCTTGTTTCTCATGACATTTCTAACATTGCCCACAATTATCAACTTTCTAAGTCTTTCTGAGCAAGAGAAATCGCAAAACAGTCATTTCTTCATTGCCGTCCAAAAACAACGCTTTTTTACACTCCGGTCTCCCTTTCTCTTGGAAACAATGACTTAAATCAATTCTTTTACATAATTCTTGTTTCTCATGACATTTCTAACATTGCCCACAATTATCAACTTTCTAAGTCTTTCTGAGCAAGAGAAATCGCAAAACAGTCATTTTCTTCATTGCCATCCAAAAACAATGCTTTTTTACAGCCCGGTCTCCCTTTCTCTTGGAAACAATGACTTACATCAATTCTTTTACATAATTCTTGTTTCTCATGACATTTCTAACATTGCCCACAATTATCAACTTTCTAAGTCTTTCTGAGCAGGAGAAATCGCAAAACATAGTCATTTCTTCATTGGCGTCCAAAAACAACGCTTTTTTACACTCCTGTCTCCCTTTCTCTTGGAAACAATGACTTACATCAATTCTTTTACATAATTCTTGTTTCTCATGACATTTCTTACATTGCCCACAATTATCAACTTTCTAAGTCTTCTGAGCAGGAGAAATCGCAAAACATAGTCATTTCTTCATTGGCGTCCAAAAACAACGCTTTTTTACACTCCGGTCTCCCTTTCTCTTGAAAACAATGACTTACATCAATTCTTTTTCATAATTCTTGTTTCTCATGACATTTCTAACATTGCCCACAATTATCAACTTTCTAAGTCTTTCTGAGCAAGAGAAATCGCAAAACAGTCATTTCTTCATTGCCGTCCAAAAACAACGCTTTTTTACACTCCGGTCTGCCTTTCTCTTGGAAACAATGACTTAAATCAATTCTTTTACATAATTCTTGTTTCTCATGACATTTCTAACATTGCCCACAATTATCAACTTTCTAAGTCTTTCTGAGCAAGAGAAATCGCAAAACAGTCATTTCTTCATTGCCGTCCAAAAGCAACGCTTTTTTTACACTCCGGTCTCCCTTTCTCTTGGAAACAATGACATACATCAATTCTTTTACATAATTCTTGTTTCTCATGACATTTCTAACATTGCCCACAATTATCAACTTTCTAAGTCTTTCTGAGCAGGAGAAATCGCAAAACATAGTCATTTCTTCATTGCCGTCCAAAACAACGCTTTTTTACACTCCGGTCTCCCTTTCTCTTGGAAACAATGACTTACATCAATTCTTTTACATAATTCTTGTTTCTCATGACATTTCTAACATTGCCACAATTATCAACTTTCTAAGTCTTTCTAAACAAGAGAAATCGCAAAACAGTCCATTTCTTCATTGGCGTCCAAAAACAACGCTTTTTTTACACTCCTGTCTCCCTTTCTCTTGGAAACAATGACTTACATCAATTCTTTTACATAATTCTTGTTTCTCATGACATTTCTTACATTGCCCTCAATTATCAACTTTCTAAGTCTTTCTGAGCAGGAGAAATCGCAAAACATAGTCATTTCTTCATTGGCGTCCAAAAACAACGCTTTTTTACACTCCGGTCTCCCTTTCTCTTGGAAACAATGACTTACATCAATTCTTTTTCATAATTCTTGTTTCTCATGACATTTCTAACATTGCCCACAATTATCAACTTTCTAAGTCTTTCTGAGCAAGAGAAATCGCAAAACAGTCATTTCTTCATTGCCGTCCAAAAACAACGCTTTTTTACACTCCGGTCTCCCTTTCTCTTGGAAACAATGACTTAAATCAATTCTTTTACATAATTCTTGTTTCTCATGACATTTCTAACATTGCCCACAATTATCAACTTTCTAAGTCTTTCTGAGCAAGAGAAATCGCAAAACAGTCATTTCTTCATTGCCGTCCAAAAACAATGCTTTTTTACAGCCCGGTCTCCCTTTCTCTTGGAAACAATGACTTACATCAATTCTTTTACATAATTCTTGTTTCTCATGACATTTCTAACATTGCCCACAATTATCGACTTTCTAAATCTTTCTGAGCAGGAGAAATCGCAAAACATAGTCATTTCTTCATTGCCGTCCAAAAACAACGCTTTTTTACACTCCTGTCTCCCTTTCTCTTGGAAACAATGACTTACATCAATTCTTTTACATAATTCTTGTTTCTCATGACATTTCTTACATTGCCCACAATTATCAACTTTCTAAGTCTTTCTGAGCAGGAGAAATCGCAAAACATAGTCATTTCTTCATTGCCGTCCAAAAACAACGCTTTTTTACACTCCTGTCTCCCTTTCTCTTGGAAACAATGACTTACATCAATTCTTTTACATAATTCTTGTTTCTCATGACATTTCTAACATTGCCCACAATTATCAACTTTCTAAGTCTTTCTGAGCAAGAGAAATCGCAAAACAGTCATTTCTTCATTGCCGTCCAAAAACAACGCTTTTTTACACTCCTGTCTCCCTTTCTCTTGGAAACAATGACTTACATCAATTCTTTTACATAATTCTTGTTTCTCATGACATTTCTTACATTGCCCACAATTATCAACTTTCTAAGTCTTTCTGAGCAAGAGAAATCGCAAAACAGTCATTTCTTCATTGCCGTCCAAAAACAACGCTTTTTTACACTCCGGTCTCCCTTTCTCTTGGAAACAATGACTTACATCAATTCTTTTACATAATTCTTGTTTCTCATGACATTTCTAACATTGCCCACAATTATCAACTTTCTAAGTCTTTCTGAGCAGGAGAAATCGCAAAACATAGTCATTTCTTCATTGCCGTCCAAAAACAACGCTTTTTTACACTCCTGTCTCCCTTTCTCTTGGAAACAATGACTTACATCAATTCTTTTACATAATTCTTGTTTCTCATGACATTTCTTACATTGCCCACAATTATCAACTTTCTAAGTCTTTCTGAGCAGGAGAAATCGCAAAACATAGTCATTTCTTCATTGGCGTCCAAAAACAACGCTTTTTTACACTCCGGTCTCCCTTTCTCTTGGAAACAATGACTTACATCAATTCTTTTTCATAATTCTTGTTTCTCATGACATTTCTAACATTGCCCACAATTATCAACTTTCTAAGTCTTTCTGAGCAAGAGAAATCGCAAAACAGTCATTTCTTCATTGCCGTCCAAAAACAACGCTTTTTTACACTCCGGTCTCCCTTTCTCTTGGAAACAATGACTTAAATCAATTCTTTTACATAATTCTTGTTTCTCATGACATTTCTAACATTGCCCACAATTATCAACTTTCTAAGTCTTTCTGAGCAAGAGAAATCGCAAAACAGTCATTTCTTCATTGCCGTCCAAAAACAATGCTTTTTTACAGCCCGGTCTCCCTTTCTCTTGGAAACAATGACTTACATCAATTCTTTTACATAATTCTTGTTTCTCATGACATTTCTAACATTGCCCACAATTATCAACTTTCTAAGTCTTTCTGAGCAGGAGAAATCGCAAAACATAGTCATTTCTTCATTGCCGTCCAAAAACAACGCTTTTTTACACTCCTGTCTCCCTTTCTCTTGGAAACAATGACTTACATCAATTCTTTTACATAATTCTTGTTTCTCATGACATTTCTTACATTGCCCACAATTATCAACTTTCTAAGTCTTTCTGAGCAGGAGAAATCGCAAAACATAGTCATTTCTTCATTGCCGTCCAAAAACAACGCTTTTTTACACTCCTGTCTCCCTTTCTCTTGGAAACAATGACTTACATCAATTCTTTTACATAATTCTTGTTTCTCATGACATTTCTAACATTGCCCACAATTATCAACTTTCTAAGTCTTTCTGAGCAAGAGAAATCGCAAAACAGTCATTTCTTCATTGCCGTCCAAAAACAACGCTTTTTTACACTCCGGTCTCCCTTTCTCTTGGAAACAATGACATACATCAATTCTTTTACATAATTCTTGTTTCTCATGACATTTCTAACATTGCCCACAATTATCAACTTTCTAAGTCTTTCTGAGCAAGAGAAATCGCAAAACAGTCATTTCTTCATTGCCGTCCAAAAACAACGCTTTTTTACACTCCGGTCTCCCTTTCTCTTGGAAACAATGACTTACATCAATTCTTTTACATAATTCTTGTTTCTCATGACATTTCTTACATTGCCCACAATTATCAACTTTCTAAGTCTTTCTGAGCAGGAGAAATCGCAAAACAGTCATTTCTTCATTGCCGTCCAAAAACAACGCTTTTTTACACTCCGGTCTCCCTTTCTCTTCGAAACAATGACTTACATCAATTCTTTTACATAATTCTTGTTTCTCATGACATTTCTAACATTGCCCACAATTATCAACTTTCTAAGTCTTTCTGAGCAAGAGAAATCGCAAAACAGTCATTTCTTCATTGCCGTCCAAAAGCAACGCTTTTTTACACTCCGGTCTCCCTTTCTCTTGGAAACAATGACATACATCAATTCTTTTACATAATTCTTGTTTCTCATGACATTTCTAACATTGCCCACAATTATCAACTTTCTAAGTCTTTCTGAGCAGGAGAAATCGCAAAACATAGTCATTTCTTCATTGCCGTCCAAAAACAACGCTTTTTTACACTCCGGTCTCCCTTTCTCTTGGAAACAATGACTTACATCAATTCTTTTACATAATTCTTGTTTCTCATGACATTTCTAACATTGCCCACAATTATCAACTTTCTAAGTCTTTCTGAGCAAGAGAAATCGCAAAACAGTCATTTCTTCATTGGCGTCCAAAAACAACGCTTTTTTACACTCCTGTCTCCCTTTCTCTTGGAAACAATGACTTACATCAATTCTTTTACATAATTCTTGTTTCTCATGACATTTCTTACATTGCCCACAATTATCAACTTTCTAAGTCTTTCTGAGCAGGAGAAATCGCAAAACATAGTCATTTCTTCATTGGCGTCCAAAAACAACGCTTTTTTACACTCCGGTCTCCCTTTCTCTTGGAAACAATGACTTACATCAATTCTTTTTCATAATTCTTGTTTCTCATGACATTTCTAACATTGCCCACAATTATCAACTTTCGAAGTCTTTCTGAGCAAGAGAAATCGCAAAACAGTCATTTCTTCATTGCCGTCCAAAAACAACGCTTTTTTACACTCCGGTCTCCCTTTCTCTTGGAAACAATGACTTAAATCAATTCTTTTACATAATTCTTGTTTCTCATGACATTTCTAACATTGCCCACAATTATCAACTTTCTAAGTCTTTCTGAGCAAGAGAAATCGCAAAACAGTCATTTCTTCATTGCCGTCCAAAAACAATGCTTTTTTACAGCCCGGTCTCCCTTTCTCTTGGAAACAATGACTTACATCAATTCTTTTACATAATTCTTGTTTCTCATGACATTTCTAACATTGCCCACAATTATCAACTTTCTAAGTCTTTCTGAGCAGGAGAAATCGCAAAACATAGTCATTTCTTCATTACCGTCCAAAAACAACGCTTTTTTACACTCCTGTCTCCCTTTCTCTTGGAAACAATGACTTACATCAATTCTTTTACATAATTCTTGTTTCTCATGACATTTCTTACATTGCCCACAATTATCAACTTTCTAAGTCTTTCTGAGCAGGAGAAATCGCAAAACATAGTCATTTCTTCATTGCCGTCCAAAAACAACGCTTTTTTACACTCCTGTCTCCCTTTCTCTTGGAAACAATGACTTACATCAATTCTTTTACATAATTCTTGTTTCTCATGACATTTCTAACATTGCCCACAATTATCAACTTTCTAAGTCTTTCTGAGCAAGAGAAATCGCAAAACAGTCATTTCTTCATTGCCGTCCAAAAACAACGCTTTTTTACACTCCGGTCTCCCTTTCTCTTGGAAACAATGACTTACATCAATTCTTTTACATAATTCTTGTTTCTCATGACATTTCTTACATTGCCCACAATTATCAACTTTCTAAGTCTTTCTGAGCAGGAGAAATCGCAAAACATAGTCATTTCTTCATTGCCGTCCAAAAACAACGCTTTTTTACACTCCGGTCTCCCTTTCTCTTCGAAACAATGACTTACATCAATTCTTTTACATAATTCTTGTTTCTCATGACATTTCTAACATTGCCCACAATTATCAACTTTCTAAGTCTTTCTGAGCAAGAGAAATCGCAAAACAGTCATTTCTTCATTGCCGTCCAAAAACAACGCTTTTTTACACTCCGGTCTCCCTTTCTCTTGGAAACAATGACTTACATCAATTCTTTTACATAATTCTTGTTTCTCATGACATTTCTAACATTGCCCACAATTATCAACTTTCTAAGTCTTTCTGAGCAGGAGAAATCGCAAAACATAGTCATTTCTTCATTGCCGTCCAAAAACAACGCTTTTTTACACTCCTGTCTCCCTTTCTCTTGGAAACAATGACTTACATCAATTCTTTTACATAATTCTTGTTTCTCATGACATTTCTAACATTGCCCACAATTATCAACTTTCTAAGTCTTTCTGAGCAAGAGAAATCGCAAAACAGTCATTTCTTCATAGCCGTCCAAAAGCAACGCTTTTTTACACTCCGGTCTCCCTTTCTCTTGGAAACAATGACATACATCAATTCTTTTACATAATTCTTGTTTCTCATGACATTTCTAACATTGCCCACAATTATCAACTTTCTAAGTCTTTCTGAGCAGGAGAAATCGCAAAACATAGTCATTTCTTCATTGCCGTCCAAAAACAACGCTTTTTTACACTCCGGTCTCCCCTTCTCTTGGAAACAATGACTTACATCAATTCTTTTACATAATTCTTGTTTCTCATGACATTTCTAACATTGCCCACAATTATCAACTTTCTAAGTCTTTCTGAGCAAGAGAAATCGCAAAACAGTCATTTCTTCATTGGCGTCCAAAAACAACGCTTTTTTACACTCCTGTCTCCCTTTCTCTTGGAAACAATGACTTACATCAATTCTTTTACATAATTCTTGTTTCTCATGACATTTCTTACATTGCCCACAATTATCAACTTTCTAAGTCTTTCTGAGCAGGAGAAATCGCAAAACATAGTCATTTCTTCATTGGCGTCCAAAAACAACGCTTTTTTACACTCCGGTCTCCCTTTCTCTTGGAAACAATGACTTACATCAATTCTTTTTCATAATTCTTGTTTCTCATGACATTTCTAACATTGCCCACAATTATCAACTTTCTAAGTCTTTCTGAGCAAGAGAAATTGCAAAACAGTCATTTCTTCATTGCCGTCCAAAAACAATGCTTTTTTACAGCCCGGTCTCCCTTTCTCTTGGAAACAATGACTTAAATCAATTCTTTTACATAATTCTTGTTTCTCATGACATTTCTAACATTGCCCACAATTATCAACTTTCTAAGTCTTTCTGAGCAAGAGAAATCGCAAAAACAGTCATTTCTTCATTGCCGTCCAAAAACAATGCTTTTTTACAGCCCGGTCTCCCTTTCTCTTGGAAACAATGACTTACATCAATTCTTTTACATAATTCTTGTTTCTCATGACATTTCTAACATTGCCCACAATTATCAACTTTCTAAGTCTTTCTGAGCAGGAGAAATCGCAAAACATAGTCATTTCTTCATTGCCGTCCAAAAACAACGCTTTTTTACACTCCTGTCTCCCTTTCTCTTGGAAACAATGACTTACATCAATTCTTTTACATAATTCTTGTTTCTCATGACATTTCTTACATTGCCCACAATTATCAACTTTCTAAGTCTTTCTGAGCAGGAGAAATCGCAAAACATAGTCATTTCTTCATTGCCGTCCAAAAACAACGCTTTTTTACACTCCTGTCTCCCTTTCTCTTGGAAACAATGACTTACATCAATTCTTTTACATAATTCTTGTTTCTCATGACATTTCTAACATTGCCCACAATTATCAACTTTCTAAGTCTTTCTGAGCAAGAGAAATCGCAAAACAGTCATTTCTTCATTGCCGTCCAAAAGCAACGCTTTTTTACACTCCGGTCTCCCTTTCTCTTGGAAAAAATGACATACATCAATTCTTTTACATAATTCTTGTTTCTCATGACATTTCTAACATTGCCCACAATTATCAACTTTCTAAGTCTTTCTGAGCAAGAGAAATCGCAAAACAGTCATTTCTTCATTGCCGTCCAAAAACAACGCTTTTTTACACTCCGGTCTCCCTTTCTCTTGGAAACAATGACTTACATCAATTCTTTTACATAATTCTTGTTTCTCATGACATTTCTTACATTGCCCACAATTATCAACTTTCTAAGTCTTTCTAAGCAGGAGAAATCGCAAAACATAGTAATTTCTTCATTGCCGTCCAAAAACAACGCTTTTTTACACTCCGGTCTCCCTTTCTCTTGGAAACAATGACTTACATCAATTCTTTTACATAATTCTTGTTTCTCATGACATTTCTAACATTGCCCACAATTATCAACTTTCTAAGTCTTTCTGGGCAGGAGAAATCGCAAAACATAGTCATTTCTTCATTGCCGTCCAAAAACAACGCTTTTTTACACTCCGGTCTCCCTTTCTCTTGGAAACAATGACATACATCAATTCTTTTACATAATTCTTGTTTCTCATGACATTTCTAACATTGCCCACAATTATCAACTTTCTAAGTCTTTCTGAGCAGGAGAAATCGCAAAACATAGTCATTTCTTCATTGGCGTCCAAAAACAACGCTTTTTTACACTCCGGTCTCCCTTTCTCTTGGAAACAATGACTTACATCAATTCTTTTACATAATTCTTGTTTCTCATGACATTTCTAACATTGCCCACAATTATCAACTTTCTAAGTCTTTCTGAGCAAGAGAAATCGCAAAACAGTCATTTCTTCATTGCCGTCCAAAAACAACGCTTTTTTACACTCCTGTCTCCCTTTCTCTTGGAAACAATGACTTACATCAATTATTTTACATAATTCTTGTTTCTCATGACATTTCTAACATTGCCCACAATTATCAACTTTCTAAGTCCTTCTGAGCAAGAGAAATCGCAAAACAGTCATTTCTTCATTGGCGTCCAAAAACAACGCTTTTTTACACTCCTGTCTCCCTTTCTCTTGGAAACAATGACTTACATCAATTCTTTTACATAATTCTTGTTTCTCATGACATTTCTTACATTGCCCACAATTATCAACTTTCTAAGTCTTTCTGAGCAGGAGAAATCGCAAAACATAGTCATTTCTTCATTGCCGTCCAAAAACAACGCTTTTTTACACTCCTGTCTCCCTTTCTCTTGGAAACAATGACTTACATCAATTCTTTTACATAATTCTTGTTTCTCGTGACATTTCTAACATTGCCCACAATTATCAACTTTCTAAGTCTTTCTGAGCAAGAGAAATCGCAAAACAGTCATTTCTTCATTGCCGTCCAAAAACAACGCTTTTTTACACTCCGGTCTCCCTTTCTCTTGGAAACAATGACATACATCAATTCTTTTACATAATTCTTGTTTCTCATGACATTTCTAACATTGCCCACAATTATCAACTTTCTAAGTCTTTCTGAGCAGGAGAAATCGCAAAACATAGTCATTTCTTCATTGGCGTCCAAAAACAACGCTTTTTTACACTCCGGTCTCCCTTTCTCTTGGAAACAATGACTTACATCAATTCTTTTACATAATTCTTGTTTCTCATGACATTTCTAACATTGCCCACAATTATCAATTTTCTAAGTCTTTCTGAGCAAGAGAAATCGCAAAACAGTCATTTCTTCATTGCCGTCCAAAAACAACGCTTTTTTACACTCCTGTCTCCCTTTCTCTTGGAAACAATGACTTACATCAATTCTTTTAATTCTTGTTTCTCATGACATTTCTAACATTTGCCCCACAATTATCAACTTTCTAAGTCTTTCTGAGCAAGAGAAATCGCAAAACAGTCATTTCTTCATTGGCGTCCAAAAACAACGCTTTTTTTACACTTCTGTCTCCCTTTCTCTTGGAAACAATGACTTACATCAATTCTTTTACATAATTCTTGTTTCTCATGACATTTCTTACATTGCCCACAATTATCAACTTTCTAAGTCTTTCTGAGCAGGAGAAATCGCAAAACATAGTCATTTCTTCATTGCCGTCCAAAAACAACGCTTTTTTACACTCCTGTCTCCCTTTCTCGTGGAAACAATGACTTACATCAATTCTTTTACATAATTCTTGTTTCTCATGACATTTCTAACATTGCCCTCAATTATCAACTTTCTAAGTCTTTCTGAGCAAGAGAAATCGCAAAACAGTCATTTCTTCATTGCCTGTCCAAAAACAACGCTTTTTTACACTCCTGTCTCCCTTTCTCTTGGAAACAATGACTTACATCAATTCTTTTACATAATTCTTGTTTCTCATGACATTTCTAACATTGCCCACAATTATCAACTTTCTAAGTCTTTCTGAGCAGGAGAAATCGCAAAACATAGTCATTTCTTCATTGCCGTCCAAAACAACGCTTTTTTACACTCCGGTCCTCCCTTTCTCTTGGAAACAATGACTTACATCAATTCTTTTTCATAATTCTTGTTTCTCATGACATTTCTAACATTGCCCACAATTATCAACTTTCTAAGTCTTTCTGAGCAAGAGAAATCGCAAAACAGTCATTTCTTCATTGCCGTCCAAAAACAACGCTTTTTTACACTCCGGTCTCCCTTTCTCTTGGAAACAATGACTTAAATCCATTCTTTTACATAATTCTTGTTTCTCATGACATTTCTAACATTCCCCACAATTATCAACTTTCTAAGTCTTTCTGAGCAAGAGAAATCGCAAAACAGTCATTTCTTCATTGCCGTCCAAAAACAATGCTTTTTTACAGCTCCGGTCTCCCTTTCTCTTGGAAACAATGACTTACATCAATTCTTTTACATAATTCTTGTTTCTCATGACATTTCTAACATTGCCCACAATTATCAACTTTCTAAGTCTTTCTTAGCAAGAGAAATCGCAAAACAGTCATTTCTTCATTGCCGTCCAAAAACAACGCTTTTTTACACTCCGGTCTCCCTTTCTCTTGGAAACAATGACATACATCAATTCTTTTACATAATTCTTGTTTCTCATGACATTTTTTACATTGCCCACAATTATCAACTTTCTAAGTCTTTCTGAGCAGGAGAAATCGCAAAACATAGTCATTTCTTCATTGGCGTCCAAAAACAACGCTTTTTTACACTCCGGTCTCCCTTTCTCTTGGAAACAATGACATACATCAATTCTTTTACATAATTCTTGTTTCTCATGACATTTCTAACATTGCCCACAATTATCAACTTTCTAAGTCTTTCTGAGCAGGAGAAATCGCAAAACATAGTCATTTCTTCATTGGCGTCCAAAAACAACGCTTTTTTACACTCCGGTCTCCCTTTCTCTTGGAAACAATGACTTACATCAATTCTTTTACATAATTCTTGTTTCTCATGACATTTCTAACATTGCCCACAATTATCAACTTTCTAAGTCTTTCTGAGCAAGAGAAATCGCAAAACAGTCATTTCTTCATTGCCGTCCAATAACAACGCTTTTTTACACTCCGGTCTCCCTTTCTCTTGGAAACAATGACTTACATCAATTCTTTTACATAATTCTTGTTTCTCATGACATTTCTTACATTGCCCACAATTATCAACTTTCTAAGTCTTTCTGAGCAGGAGAAATCGCAAAACATAGTCATTTCTTCATTGCCGTCCAAAAACAACGCTTTTTTACACTCCTGTCTCCCTTTCTCTTGGAAACAATGACTAACATCAATTCTTTTACATAATTCTTGTTTCTCATGACATTTCTAACATTGCCCACAATTATCAACTTTCTAAGTCTTTCTGAGCAAGAGAAATCGCAAAACAGTCATTTCTTCATTGCCGTCCAAAAACAACGCTTTTTTACACTCCGGTCTCCCTTTCTCTTGGAAACAATGACTTACATCAATTCTTTTACATAATTCTTGTTTCTCATGACATTTCTAACATTGCCCACAATTATCAACTTTCTAAGTCTTTCTGAGCAAGAGAAATCGCAAAACAGTCATTTCTTCATTGCTGTCCAAAAACAATGCTTTTTTACACCCCGGTCACCCTTTCTCTTGGAAACAATGACTTACATCAATTCTTTTACATAATTCTTGTTTCTCATGACATTTCTAACATTGCCCACAATTATCAACTTTCTAAGTCTTTCTGAGCAGGAGAAATCGCAAAACATAGTCATTTCTTCATTGCCGTCCAAAAACAACGCTTTTTTACACTCCTGTCTCCCTTTCTCTTGGAAACAATGACTTACATCAATTCTTTTACATAATTCTTGTTTCTCATGACATTTCTAACATTGCCCACAATTATCAACTTTCTAAGTCTTTCTGAGCAAGAGAAATCGCAAAAGAGTCATTTCTTCATTGGCGTCCAAAAACAACGCTTTTTTACACTCCTGTCTCCCTTTCTCTTGGAAACAATGACTTACATCAATTCTTTTACATAATTCTTGTTTCTCATGACATTTCTTACATTGCCCACAATTATCAACTTTCTAAGTCTTTCTGAGCAGGAGAAATCGCAAAACATAGTCATTTCTTCATTGCCGTCCAAAAACAACGCTTTTTTACACTCCTGTCTCCCTTTCTCTTGGAAACAATGACTTACATCAATTCTTTTACATAATTCTTGTTTCTCATGACATTTCTAACATTGCCCACAATTATCAACTTTCTAAGTCTTTCTGAGCAAGAGAAATCGCAAAACAGTCATTTCTTCATTGCCGTCCAAAAACAACGCTTTTTTACACTCCGGTCTCCCTTTCTCTTGGAAACAATGACATACATCAATTCTTTTACATAATTCTTGTTTCTCATGACATTTCTAACATTGCCCACAATTATCAACTTTCTAAGTCTTTCTGAGCAGGAGAAATCGCAAAACATAGTCATTTCTTCATTGGCGTCCAAAAACAACGCTTTTTTACACTCCGGTCTCCCTTTCTCTTGGAAACAATGACTTACATCAATTCTTTTACATAATTCTTTTTTCTCATGACATTTCTTACATTGCCCACAATTATCAACTTTCTAAGTCTTTCTGAGCAGGAGAAATCGCAAAACATAGTCATTTCTTCATTGGCGTCCAAAAACAACGCTTTTTTACACTCCTGTCTCCCTTTCTCTTGGAAACAATGACTTACATCAATTCTTTTACATAATTCTTGTTTCTCATGACATTTCTAACATTGCCCACAATTATCAACTTTCTAAGTCTTTCTGAGCAAGAGAAATCGCAAAAAAGTCATTTCTTCATTGCCGTCCAAAAACAACGCTTTTTTACACTCCGGTCTCCCTTTCTCTTGGAAACAATGACATACATCAATTCTTTTACATAATTCTTGTTTCTCATGACATTTCTAACATTGCCCACAATTATCAACTTTCTAAGTCTTTCTGAGCAGGAGAAATCGCAAAACATAGTCATTTCTTCATTGGCGTTCAAAAACAACGCTTTTTTACACTCCGGTCTCCCTTTCTCTTGGAAACAATGACTTACATCAATTCTTTTACATAATTCTTGTTTCTCATGACATTTCTAACATTGCCCACAATTATCAACTTTCTAAGTCTTTCTGAGCAAGAGAAATCGCAAAACAGTCATTTCTTCATTGCCGTCCAAAAACAACGCTTTTTTACACTCCGGTCTCCCTTTCTCTTGGAAACAATGACTTACATCAATTCTTTTACATAATTCTTGTTTCTCATGACATTTCTTACATTGCCCACAATTATCAATTTTCTAAGTCTTTCTGAGCAGGAGAAATCGCAAAACATAGTCATTTCTTCATTGCCGTCCAAAAACAACGCTTTTTTACACTCCTGTCTCCCTTTCTCTTGGAAACAATGACTTACATCAATTCTTTTACATAATTCTTGTTTCTCATGACATTTCTAACATTGCCCACAATTATCAACTTTCTAAGTCTTTCTGAGCAAGAGAAATCGCAAAACAGTCATTTCTTCATTGCCGTCCAAAAACAACGCTTTTTTACACTCCGGTCTCCCTTTCTCTTGGAAACAATGACTTACATCAATTCTTTTACATAATTCTTGTTTCTCATGACATTTCTAACATTGCCCACAATTATCAACTTTCTAAGTCTTTCTGAGCAGGAGAAATCGCAAAACATAGTCATTTCTTCATTGCCGTCCAAAAACAACGCTTTTTTACACTCCGGTCTCCCTTTCTCTTGGAAACAATGACATACATCAATTCTTTTACATAATTCTTGTTTCTCATGACATTTCTAACATTGCCCACAATTATCAACTTTCTAAGTCTTTCTGAGCAAGAGAAATCGCAAAACAGTCATTTCTTCATTGCCGTCCAAAAACAACGCTTTTTTACACTCCGGTCTCCCTTTCTCTTGGAAACAATGACTTACATCAATTCTTTTACATAATTCTTGTTTCTCATGACATTTCTAACATTGCCCACAATTATCAACTTTCTAAGTCTTTCTGAGCAGGAGAAATCACAAAACATAGTCATTTCTTCATTGCCGTCCAAAAACAACGCTTTTTTACACTCCTGTCTCCCTTTCTCTTGGAAACAATGACTTACATCAATTCTTTTACATAATTCTTGTTTCTCATGACATTTCTTACATTGCCCACAATTATCAACTTTCTAAGTCTTTCTGAGCAGGAGAAATCGCAAAACATAGTCATTTCTTCATTGGCGTCCAAAAACAACGCTTTTTTACACTCCGGTCTCCCTTTCTCTTGGAAACAATGACTTACATCAATTCTTTTTCATAATTCTTGTTTCTCATGACATTTCTAACATTGCCCACAATTATCAACTTTCTAAGTCTTTCTGAGCAAGAGAAATCGCAAAACAGTCATTTCTTCATTGCCGTCCAAAAACAACGCTTTTTTACACTCCGGTCTCCCTTTCTCTTGGAAACAATGACTTAAATCAATTCTTTTACATAATTCTTGTTTCTCATGACATTTCTAACATTGCCCACAATTATCAACTTTCTAAGTCTTTCTGAGCAAGAGAAATCGCAAAACAGTCATTTCTTCATTGCCGTCCAAAAACAATGCTTTTTTACAGCCCGGTCTCCCTTTCTCTTGGAAACAATGACTTACATCAATTCTTTTACATAATTCTTGTTTCTCATGACATTTCTAACATTGCCCACAATTATCAACTTTCTAAGTCTTTCTGAGCAGGAGAAATCGCAAAACATAGTCATTTCTTCATTGCCGTCCAAAAACAACGCTTTTTTACACTCCTGTCTCCCTTTCTCTTGGAAACAATGACTTACATCAATTCTTTTACATAATTCTTGTTTCTCATGACATTTCTTACATTGCCCACAATTATCAACTTTCTAAGTCTTTCTGAGCAGGAGAAATCGCAAAACATAGTCATTTCTTCATTGCCGTCCAAAAACAACGCTTTTTTACACTCCTGTCTCCCTTTCTCTTGGAAACAATGACTTACATCAATTCTTTTACATAATTCTTGTTTCTCATGACATTTCTAACATTGCCCACAATTATCAACTTTCTAAGTCTTTCTGAGCAAGAGAAATCGCAAAACAGTCATTTCTTCATTGCCGTCCAAAAACAACGCTTTTTTACACTCCGGTCTCCCTTTCTCTTGGAAACAATGACATACATCAATTCTTTTACATAATTCTTGTTTCTCATGACATTTCTAACATTGCCCACAATTATCAACTTTCTAAGTCTTTCTGAGCAAGAGAAATCGCAAAACAGTCATTTCTTCATTGCCGTCCAAAAACAACGCTTTTTTACACTCCGGTCTCCCTTTCTCTTGGAAACAATGACTTACATCAATTCTTTTACATAATTCTTGTTTCTCATGACATTTCTTACATTGCCCACAATTATCAACTTTCTAAGTCTTTCTGAGCAAGAGAAATCGCAAAACAGTCATTTCTTCATTGCCGTCCAAAAGCAACGCTTTTTTACACTCCGGTCTCCCTTTCTCTTGGAAACAATGACATACATCAATTCTTTTACATAATTCTTGTTTCTCATGACATTTCTAACATTGCCCACAATTATCAACTTTCTAAGTCTTTCTGAGCAGGAGAAATCGCAAAACATAGTCATTTCTTCATTGCCGTCCAAAAACAACGCTTTTTTACACTCCGGTCTCCCTTTCTCTTGGAAACAATGACTTACATCAATTCTTTTACATAATTCTTGTTTCTCATGACATTTCTAACATTGCCCACAATTATCAACTTTCTAAGTCTTTCTGAGCAAGAGAAATCGCAAAACAGTCATTTCTTCATTGGCGTCCAAAAACAACGCTTTTTTACACTCCTGTCTCCCTTTCTCTTGGAAACAATGACTTACATCAATTCTTTTACATAATTCTTGTTTCTCATGACATTTCTTACATTGCCCACAATTATCAACTTTCTAAGTCTTTCTGAGCAGGAGAAATCGCAAAACATAGTCATTTCTTCATTGGCGTCCAAAAACAACGCTTTTTTACACTCCGGTCTCCCTTTCTCTTGGAAACAATGACTTACATCAATTCTTTTTCATAATTCTTGTTTCTCATGACATTTCTAACATTGCCCACAATTATCAACTTTCGAAGTCTTTCTGAGCAAGAGAAATCGCAAAACAGTCATTTCTTCATTGCCGTCCAAAAACAACGCTTTTTTACACTCCGGTCTCCCTTTCTCTTGGAAACAATGACTTAAATCAATTCTTTTACATAATTCTTGTTTCTCATGACATTTCTAACATTGCCCACAATTATCAACTTTCTAAGTCTTTCTGAGCAAGAGAAATCGCAAAACAGTCATTTCTTCATTGCCGTCCAAAAACAATGCTTTTTTACAGCCCGGTCTCCCTTTCTCTTGGAAACAATGACTTACATCAATTCTTTTACATAATTCTTGTTTCTCATGACATTTCTAACATTGCCCACAATTATCAACTTTCTAAGTCTTTCTGAGCAGGAGAAATCGCAAAACATAGTCATTTCTTCATTACCGTCCAAAAACAACGCTTTTTTACACTCCTGTCTCCCTTTCTCTTGGAAACAATGACTTACATCAATTCTTTTACATAATTCTTGTTTCTCATGACATTTCTTACATTGCCCACAATTATCAACTTTCTAAGTCTTTCTGAGCAGGAGAAATCGCAAAACATAGTCATTTCTTCATTGCCGTCCAAAAACAACGCTTTTTTACACTCCTGTCTCCCTTTCTCTTGGAAACAATGACTTACATCAATTCTTTTACATAATTCTTGTTTCTCATGACATTTCTAACATTGCCCACAATTATCAACTTTCTAAGTCTTTCTGAGCAAGAGAAATCGCAAAACAGTCATTTCTTCATTGCCGTCCAAAAACAACGCTTTTTTACACTCCGGTCTCCCTTTCTCTTGGAAACAATGACTTACATCAATTCTTTTACATAATTCTTGTTTCTCATGACATTTCTTACATTGCCCACAATTATCAACTTTCTAAGTCTTTCTGAGCAGGAGAAATCGCAAAACATAGTCATTTCTTCATTGCCGTCCAAAAACAACGCTTTTTTACACTCCGGTCTCCCTTTCTCTTCGAAACAATGACTTACATCAATTCTTTTACATAATTCTTGTTTCTCATGACATTTCTAACATTGCCCACAATTATCAACTTTCTAAGTCTTTCTGAGCAAGAGAAATCGCAAAACAGTCATTTCTTCATTGCCGTCCAAAAACAACGCTTTTTTACACTCCGGTCTCCCTTTCTCTTGGAAACAATGACTTACATCAATTCTTTTACATAATTCTTGTTTCTCATGACATTTCTAACATTGCCCACAATTATCAACTTTCTAAGTCTTTCTGAGCAGGAGAAATCGCAAAACATAGTCATTTCTTCATTGCCGTCCAAAAACAACGCTTTTTTACACTCCTGTCTCCCTTTCTCTTGGAAACAATGACTTACATCAATTCTTTTACATAATTCTTGTTTCTCATGACATTTCTAACATTGCCCACAATTATCAACTTTCTAAGTCTTTCTGAGCAAGAGAAATCGCAAAACAGTCATTTCTTCATAGCCGTCCAAAAGCAACGCTTTTTTACACTCCGGTCTCCCTTTCTCTTGGAAACAATGACATACATCAATTCTTTTACATAATTCTTGTTTCTCATGACATTTCTAACATTGCCCACAATTATCAACTTTCTAAGTCTTTCTGAGCAGGAGAAATCGCAAAACATAGTCATTTCTTCATTGCCGTCCAAAAACAACGCTTTTTTACACTCCGGTCTCCCTTTCTCTTGGAAACAATGACTTACATCAATTCTTTTACATAATTCTTGTTTCTCATGACATTTCTAACATTGCCCACAATTATCAACTTTCTAAGTCTTTCTGAGCAAGAGAAATCGCAAAACAGTCATTTCTTCATTGGCGTCCAAAAACAACGCTTTTTTACACTCCTGTCTCCCTTTCTCTTGGAAACAATGACTTACATCAATTCTTTTACATAATTCTTGTTTCTCATGACATTTCTTACATTGCCCACAATTATCAACTTTCTAAGTCTTTCTGAGCAGGAGAAATCGCAAAACATAGTCATTTCTTCATTGGCGTCCAAAAACAACGCTTTTTTACACTCCGGTCTCCCTTTCTCTTGGAAACAATGACTTACATCAATTCTTTTTCATAATTCTTGTTTCTCATGACATTTCTAACATTGCCCACAATTATCAACTTTCTAAGTCTTTCTGAGCAAGAGAAATTGCAAAACAGTCATTTCTTCATTGCCGTCCAAAAACAATGCTTTTTTACAGCCCGGTCTCCCTTTCTCTTGGAAACAATGACTTAAATCAATTCTTTTACATAATTCTTGTTTCTCATGACATTTCTAACATTGCCCACAATTATCAACTTTCTAAGTCTTTCTGAGCAAGAGAAATCGCAAAACAGTCATTTCTTCATTGCCGTCCAAAAACAATGCTTTTTTACAGCCCGGTCTCCCTTTCTCTTGGAAACAATGACTTACATCAATTCTTTTACATAATTCTTGTTTCTCATGACATTTCTAACATTGCCCACAATTATCAACTTTCTAAGTCTTTCTGAGCAGGAGAAATCGCAAAACATAGTCATTTCTTCATTGCCGTCCAAAAACAACGCTTTTTTACACTCCTGTCTCCCTTTCTCTTGGAAACAATGACTTACATCAATTCTTTTACATAATTCTTGTTTCTCATGACATTTCTTACATTGCCCACAATTATCAACTTTCTAAGTCTTTCTGAGCAGGAGAAATCGCAAAACATAGTCATTTCTTCATTGCCGTCCAAAAACAACGCTTTTTTACACTCCTGTCTCCCTTTCTCTTGGAAACAATGACTTACATCAATTCTTTTACATAATTCTTGTTTCTCATGACATTTCTAACATTGCCCACAATTATCAACTTTCTAAGTCTTTCTGAGCAAGAGAAATCGCAAAACAGTCATTTCTTCATTGCCGTCCAAAAGCAACGCTTTTTTACACTCCGGTCTCCCTTTCTCTTGGAAAAAATGACATACATCAATTCTTTTACATAATTCTTGTTTCTCATGACATTTCTAACATTGCCCACAATTATCAACTTTCTAAGTCTTTCTGAGCAAGAGAAATCGCAAAACAGTCATTTCTTCATTGCCGTCCAAAAACAACGCTTTTTTACACTCCGGTCTCCCTTTCTCTTGGAAACAATGACTTACATCAATTCTTTTACATAATTCTTGTTTCTCATGACATTTCTTACATTGCCCACAATTATCAACTTTCTAAGTCTTTCTAAGCAGGAGAAATCGCAAAACATAGTAATTTCTTCATTGCCGTCCAAAAACAACGCTTTTTTACACTCCGGTCTCCCTTTCTCTTGGAAACAATGACTTACATCAATTCTTTTACATAATTCTTGTTTCTCATGACATTTCTAACATTGCCCACAATTATCAACTTTCTAAGTCTTTCTGAGCAAGAGAAATCGCAAAACAGTCATTTCTTCATTGCCGTCCAAAAACAACGCTTTTTTACACTCCGGTCTCCCTTTCTCTTGGAAACAATGACTTAAATCAATTCTTTTACATAATTCTTGTTTCTCATGACATTTCTAACATTGCCCACAATTATCAACTTTCTAAGTCTTTCTGAGCAAGAGAAATCGCAAAACAGTCATTTCTTCATTGCCGTCCAAAAACAACGCTTTTTTACACTCCGGTCTCCCTTTCTCTTGGAAACAATGACTTACATCAATTCTTTTACATAATTCTTGTTTCTCATGACATTTCTAACATTGCCCACAATTATCAACTTTCTAAGTCTTTCTGAGCAAGAGAAATCGCAAAACAGTCATTTCTTCATTGCCGTCCAAAAACAACGCTTTTTTACACTCCTGTCTCCCTTTCTCTTGGAAACAATGACTTACATCAATTATTTTACATAATTCTTGTTTCTCATGACATTTCTAACATTGCCCACAATTATCAACTTTCTAAGTCCTTCTGAGCAAGAGAAATCGCAAAACAGTCATTTCTTCATTGGCGTCCAAAAACAACGCTTTTTTACACTCCTGTCTCCCTTTCTCTTGGAAACAATGACTTACATCAATTCTTTTACATAATTCTTGTTTCTCATGACATTTCTTACATTGCCCACAATTATCAACTTTCTAAGTCTTTCTGAGCAGGAGAAATCGCAAAACATAGTCATTTCTTCATTGCCGTCCAAAAACAACGCTTTTTTACACTCCTGTCTCCCTTTCTCTTGGAAACAATGACTTACATCAATTCTTTTACATAATTCTTGTTTCTCGTGACATTTCTAACATTGCCCACAATTATCAACTTTCTAAGTCTTTCTGAGCAAGAGAAATCGCAAAACAGTCATTTCTTCATTGCCGTCCAAAAACAACGCTTTTTTACACTCCGGTCTCCCTTTCTCTTGGAAACAATGACATACATCAATTCTTTTACATAATTCTTGTTTCTCATGACATTTCTAACATTGCCCACAATTATCAACTTTCTAAGTCTTTCTGAGCAGGAGAAATCGCAAAACATAGTCATTTCTTCATTGGCGTCCAAAAACAACGCTTTTTTACACTCCGGTCTCCCTTTCTCTTGGAAACAATGACTTACATCAATTCTTTTACATAATTCTTGTTTCTCATGACATTTCTAACATTGCCCACAATTATCAATTTTCTAAGTCTTTCTGAGCAAGAGAAATCGCAAAACAGTCATTTCTTCATTGCCGTCCAAAAACAACGCTTTTTTACACTCCTGTCTCCCTTTCTCTTGGAAACAATGACTTACATCAATTCTTTTACATAATTCTTGTTTCTCATGACATTTCTAACATTGCCCACAATTATCAACTTTCTAAGTCTTTCTGAGCAAGAGAAATCGCAAAACAGTCATTTCTTCATTGGCGTCCAAAAACAACGCTTTTTTACACTTCTGTCTCCCTTTCTCTTGGAAACAATGACTTACATCAATTCTTTTACATAATTCTTGTTTCTCATGACATTTCTTACATTGCCCACAATTATCAACTTTCTAAGTCTTTCTGAGCAGGAGAAATCGCAAAACATAGTCATTTCTTCATTGCCGTCCAAAAACAACGCTTTTTTACACTCCTGTCTCCCTTTCTCGTGGAAACAATGACTTACATCAATTCTTTTACATAATTCTTGTTTCTCATGACATTTCTAACATTGCCCTCAATTATCAACTTTCTAAGTCTTTCTGAGCAAGAGAAATCGCAAAACAGTCATTTCATTGCCGTCCAAAAACAACGCTTTTTTACACTCCTGTCTCCCTTTCTCTTGGAAACAATGACTTACATCAATTCTTTTACATAATTCTTGTTTCTCATGACATTTCTAACATTGCCCACAATTATCAACTTTCTAAGTCTTTCTGAGCAGGAGAAATCGCAAAACATAGTCATTTCTTCATTGGCGTCCAAAAACAACGCTTTTTTACACTCCGGTCTCCCTTTCTCTTGGAAACCATGACTTACATCAATTCTTTTACATAATTCTTGTTTCTCATGACATTTCTAACATTGCCCACAATTATCAACTTTCTAAGTCTTTCTGAGCAAGAGAAATCGCAAAACAGTCATTTCTTCATTGCCGTCCAAAAACAACGCTTTTTTACACTCCGGTCTCCCTTTCTCTTGGAAACAATGACTTACATCAATTCTTTTACATAATTCTTGTTTCTCATGACATTTCTTACATTGCCCACAATTATCAACTTTCTAAGTCTTTCTGAGCAGGAGAAATCGCAAAACATAGTCATTTCTTCATTGCCGTCCAAAAACAACGCTTTTTTACACTCCGGTCTCCCTTTCTCTTGGAAACAATGACTTACATCAATTCTTTTACATAATTCTTGTTTCTCATGACATTTCTAACATTGCCCACAATTATCAACTTTCTAAGTCTTTCTGATCAAGAGAAATCGCAAAACAGTCATTTCTTCATTGGCGTCCAAAAACAACGCTTTTTTACACTCCTGTCTCCCTTTCTCTTGGAAACAATGACTTACATCAATTCTTTTACATAATTCTTGTTTCTCATGACATTTCTTACATTGCCCACAATTATCAACTTTCTAAGTCTTTCTGAGCAGGAGAAATCGCAAAACATAGTCATTTCTTCATTGGCGTCCAAAAACAACGCTTTTTTACACTCCGGTCTCCCTTTCTCTTGGAAACAATGACTTACATCAATTCTTTTTCATAATTCTTGTTTCTCATGACATTTCTAACATTGCCCACAATTATCAACTTTCTAAGTCTTTCTGAGCAAGAGAAATCGCAAAACAGTCATTTCTTCACTGCCGTCCAAAAACAACGCTTTTTTACACTCCGGTCTCCCTTTCTCTTGGAAACAATGACTTAAATCCATTCTTTTACATAATTCTTGTTTCTCATGACATTTCTAACATTGCCCACAATTATCAACTTTCTAAGTCTTTCTGAGCAAGAGAAATCGCAAAACAGTCATTTCTTCATTGCCGTCCAAAAACAATGCTTTTTTACAGCCCGGTCTCCCTTTCTCTTGGAAACAATGACTTACATCAATTCTTTTACATAATTCTTGTTTCTCATGACATTTCTAACATTGCCCACAATTATCAACTTTCTAAGTCTTTCTTAGCAAGAGAAATCGCAAAACAGTCATTTCTTCATTGCCGTCCAAAAACAACGCTTTTTTACACTCCGGTCTCCCTTTCTCTTGGAAACAATGACATACATCAATTCTTTTACATAATTCTTGTTTCTCATGACATTTCTTACATTGCCCACAATTATCAACTTTCTAAGTCTTTCTGAGCAGGAGAAATCGCAAAACATAGTCATTTCTTCATTGGCGTCCAAAAACAACGCTTTTTTACACTCCGGTCTCCCTTTCTCTTGGAAACAATGACATACATCAATTCTTTTACATAATTCTTGTTTCTCATGACATTTCTAACATTGCCCACAATTATCAACTTTCTAAGTCTTTCTGAGCAGGAGAAATCGCAAAACATAGTCATTTCTTCATTGGCGTCCAAAAACAACGCTTTTTTACACTCCGGTCTCCCTTTCTCTGTTAAACAATGACTTACATCAATTCTTTTACATAATTCTTGTTTCTCATGACATTTCTAACATTGCCCACAATTATCAACTTTCTAAGTCTTTCTGAGCAAGAGAAATCGCAAAACAGTCATTTCTTCATTGCCGTCCAAAAACAACGCTTTTTTACACTCCGGTCTCCCTTTCTCTTGGAAACAATGACTTACATCAATTCTTTTACATAATTCTTGTTTCTCATGACATTTCTTACATTGCCCACAATTATCAACTTTCTAAGTCTTTCTGAGCAGGAGAAATCGCAAAACATAGTCATTTCTTCATTGCCGTCCAAAAACAACGCTTTTTTACACTCCTGTCTCCCTTTCTCTTGGAAACAATGACTAACATCAATTCTTTTACATAATTCTTGTTTCTCATGACATTTCTAACATTGCCCACAATTATCAACTTTCTAAGTCTTTCTGAGCAAGAGAAATCGCAAAACAGTCATTTCTTCATTGCCGTCCAAAAACAACGCTTTTTTACACTCCGGTCTCCCTTTCTCTTGGAAACAATGACTTACATCAATTATTTTACATAATTCTTGTTTCTCATGACTTTTCTAACATTGCCCACAATTATCAACTTTCTAAGTCTTTCTGAGCAAGAGAAATCGCAAAACAGTCATTTCTTCATTGCTGTCCAAAAACAATGCTTTTTTACACCCCGGTCACCCTTTCTCTTGGAAACAATGACTTACATCAATTCTTTTACATAATTCTTGTTTCTCATGACATTTCTAACATTGCCCACAATTATCAACTTTCTAAGTCTTTCTGAGCAGGAGAAATCGCAAAACATAGTCATTTCTTCATTGCCGTCCAAAAACAACGTTTTTTTACACTCCTGTCTCCCTTTCTCTTGGAAACAATGACTTACATCAATTCTTTTACATAATTCTTGTTTCTCATGACATTTCTAACATTGCCCACAATTATCAACTTTCTAAGTCTTTCTGAGCAAGAGAAATCGCAAAAGAGTCATTTCTTCATTGGCGTCCAAAAACAACGCTTTTTTACACTCCTGTCTCCCTTTCTCTTGGAAACAATGACTTACATCAATTCTTTTACATAATTCTTGTTTCTCATGACATTTCTTACATTGCCCACAATTATCAACTTTCTAAGTCTTTCTGAGCAGGAGAAATCGCAAAACATAGTCATTTCTTCATTGCCGTCCAAAAACAACGCTTTTTTACACTCCTGTCTCCCTTTCTCTTGGAAACAATGACTTACATCAATTCTTTTACATAATTCTTGTTTCTCATGACATTTCTAACATTGCCCACAATTATCAACTTTCTAAGTCTTTCTGAGCAAGAGAAATCGCAAAACAGTCATTTCTTCATTGCCGTCCAAAAACAACGCTTTTTTACACTCCGGTCTCCCTTTCTCTTGGAAACAATGACATACATCAATTCTTTTACATAATTCTTGTTTCTCATGACATTTCTAACATTGCCCACAATTATCAACTTTCTAAGTCTTTCTGAGCAGGAGAAATCGCAAAACATAGTCATTTCTTCATTGGCGTCCAAAAACAACGCTTTTTTACACTCCGGTCTCCCTTTCTCTTGGAAACAATGACTTACATCAATTCTTTTACATAATTCTTTTTTCTCATGACATTTCTTACATTGCCCACAATTATCAACTTTCTAAGTCTTTCTGAGCAGGAGAAATCGCAAAACATAGTCATTTCTTCATTGGCGTCCAAAAACAACGCTTTTTTACACTCCTGTCTCCCTTTCTCTTGGAAACAATGACTTACATCAATTCTTTTACATAATTCTTGTTTCTCATGACATTTCTAACATTGCCCACAATTATCAACTTTCTAAGTCTTTCTGAGCAAGAGAAATCGCAAAAAAGTCATTTCTTCATTGCCGTCCAAAAACAACGCTTTTTTACACTCCGGTCTCCCTTTCTCTTGGAAACAATGACATACATCAATTCTTTTACATAATTCTTGTTTCTCATGACATTTCTAACATTGCCCACAATTATCAACTTTCTAAGTCTTTCTGAGCAGGAGAAATCGCAAAACATAGTCATTTCTTCATTGGCGTTCAAAAACAACGCTTTTTTACACTCCGGTCTCCCTTTCTCTTGGAAACAATGACTTACATCAATTCTTTTACATAATTCTTGTTTCTCATGACATTTCTAACATTGCCCACAATTATCAACTTTCTAAGTCTTTCTGAGCAAGAGAAATCGCAAAACAGTCATTTCTTCATTGCCGTCCAAAAACAACGCTTTTTTACACTCCGGTCTCCCTTTCTCTTGGAAACAATGACTTACATCAATTCTTTTACATAATTCTTGTTTCTCATGACATTTCTTACATTGCCCACAATTATCAATTTTCTAAGTCTTTCTGAGCAGGAGAAATCGCAAAACATAGTCATTTCTTCATTGCCGTCCAAAAACAACGCTTTTTTACACTCCTGTCTCCCTTTCTCTTGGAAACAATGACTTACATCAATTCTTTTACATAATTCTTGTTTCTCATGACATTTCTAACATTGCCCACAATTATAAACTTTCTAAGTCTTTCTGAGCAAGAGAAATCGCAAAACAGTCATTTCTTCATTGCCGTCCAAAAACAACGCTTTTTTACACTCCGGTCTCCCTTTCTCTTGGAAACAATGACTTACATCAATTCTTTTACATAATTCTTGTTTCTCATGACATTTCTAACATTGCCCACAATTATCAACTTTCTAAGTCTTTCTGAGCAGGAGAAATCGCAAAACATAGTCATTTCTTCATTGCCGTCCAAAAACAACGCTTTTTTACACTCCTGTCTCCCTTTCTCTTGGAAACAATGACTTACATCAATTCTTTTACATAATTCTTGTTTCTCATGACATTTCTAACATTGCCCACAATTATCAACTTTCTAAGTCTTTCTGAGCAAGAGAAATCGCAAAACAGTCATTTCTTCATTGCCGTCCAAAAACAACGCTTTTTTACACTCCGGTCTCCCTTTCTCTTGGAAACAATGACATACATCAATTCTTTTACATAATTCTTGTTTCTCATGACATTTCTAACATTGCCCACAATTATCAACTTATAAGTCTTTCTGAGCAAGAGAAATCGCAAAACAGTCATTTCTTCATTGCCGTCCAAAAACAACGCTTTTTTACACTCCGGTCTCCCTTTCTCTTGGAAACAATGACTTACATCAATTCTTTTACATAATTCTTGTTTCTCATGACATTTCTTACATTGCCCACAATTATCAACTTTCTAAGTCTTTCTGAGCAGGAGAAATCGCAAAACATAGTCATTTCTTCATTGCCGTCCAAAAACAACGCTTTTTTACACTCCGGTCTCCCTTTCTCTTGGAAACAATGACTTACATCAATTCTTTTACATAATTCTTGTTTCTCATGACATTTCTAACATTGCCCACAATTATCAACTTTCTAAGTCTTTCTGAGCAAGAGAAATCGCAAAACAGTCATTTCTTCATTGCCGTCCAAAAACAACGCTTTTTTACACTCCGGTCTCCCTTTCTCTTGGAAACAATGACTTAAATCAATTCTTTTACATAATTCTTGTTTCTCATGACATTTCTAACATTGCCCACAATTATCAACTTTCTAAGTCTTTCTGAGCAAGAGAAATCGCAAAACAGTCATTTCTTCATTGCCGTCCAAAAACAATGCTTTTTTACAGCCCGGTCTCCCTTTCTCTTGGAAACAATGACTTACATCAATTCTTTTACATAATTCTTGTTTCTCATGACATTTCTAACATTGCCCACAATTATCAACTTTCTAAGTCTTTCTGAGCAGGAGAAATCGCAAAACATAGTCATTTCTTCATTGCCATCCAAAAACAACGCTTTTTTACACTCCTGTCTCCCTTTCTCTTGGAAACAATGACTTACATCAATTCTTTTACATAATTCTTATTTCTCATGACATTTCTTACATTGCCCACAATTATCAACTTTCTAAGTCTTTCTGAGCAGGAGAAATCGCAAAACATTGTCATTTCTTCATTGCCGTCCAAAAACAACGCTTTTTTACACTCCTGTCTCCCTTTCTCTTGGAAACAATGACTTACATCAATTCTTTTACATAATTCTTGTTTCTCATGACATTTCTTACATTGCCCACAATTATCAACTTTCTAAGTCTTTCTGAGCAGGAGAAATCGCAAAACATAGTCATTTCTTCATTGCCGTCCAAAAACAACGCTTTTTTACACTCCTGTCTCCCTTTCTCTTGGAAACAATGACTTACATCAATTCTTTTACATAATTCTTGTTTCTCATGACATTTCTAACATTGCCCACAATTATCAACTTTCTAAGTCTTTCTGAGCAAGAGAAATCGCAAAACAGTCATTTCTTCATTGCCGTCCAAAAACAACGCTTTTTTACACTCCGGTCTCCCTTTCTCTTGGAAAAAATGACTTACATCAATTCTTTTACATAATTCTTGTTTCTCATGACATTTCTTACATTGCCCACAATTATCAACTTTCTAAGTCTTTCTGAGCAGGAGAAATCGCAAAACATAGTAATTTCTTCATTGCCGTCCAAAAACAACGCTTTTTTACACTCCGGTCTCCCTTTCTCTTGGAAACAATGACTTACATCAATTCTTTTACATAATTCTTGTTTCTCATGACATTTCTAACATTGCCCACAATTATCAACTTTCTAAGTCTTTCTGAGCAAGAGAAATCGCAAAACAGTCATTTCTTCATTGCCGTCCAAAAACAACGCTTTTTTACACTCCGGTCTCCCTTTCTCTTGGAAACAATGACTTAAATCAATTCTTTTACATAATTCTTGTTTCTCATGACATTTCTAACATTGCCCACAATTATTAACTTTCTAAGTCTTTCTGAGCAAGAGAAATCGCAAAACAGTCATTTCTTCATTGCCGTCCAAAAACAACGCTTTTTTACACTCCGGTCTCCCTTTCTCTTGGAAACAATGACTTACATCAATTCTTTTACATAATTCTTGTTTCTCATGACATTTCTAACATTGCCCACAATTATCAACTTTCTAAGTCTTTCTGAGCAAGAGAAATCGCAAAACAGTCATTTCTTCATTGCCGTCCAAAAACAACGCTTTTTTACACTCCGGTCTCCCTTTCTCTTGGAAACAATGACTTAAATCAATTCTTTTACATAATTCTTGTTTCTCATGACATTTCTAACATTGCCCACAATTATCAACTTTCTAAGTCTTTCTTAGCAAGAGAAATCGCAAAACAGTCATTTCTTCATTGCCGTCCAAAAGCAACGCTTTTTTACACTCCGGTCTCCCTTTCTCTTGGAAACAATGACATACATCAATTCTTTTACATAATTCTTGTTTCTCATGACATTTCTAACATTGCCCACAATTATCAACTTTCTAAGTCTTTCTGAGCAAGAGAAATCGCAAAACAGTCATTTCTTCATTGCCGTCCAAAAACAACGCTTTTTTACACTCCGGTCTCCCTTTCTCTTGGAAACAATGACTTACATGAATTCTTTTACATAATTCTTGTTTCTCATGACATTTCTTACATTGCCCACAATTATCAACTTTCTAAGTCTTTCTGAGCAGGAGAAATCGCAAAACATAGTAATTTCTTCATTGCCGTCCAAAAACAACGCTTTTTTACACTCCGGTCTCCCTTTCTCTTGGAAACAATGACTTACATCAATTCTTTTACATAATTCTTGTTTCTCATGACATTTCTAACATTGCCCACAATTATCAACTTTCTAAGTCTTTCTGAGCAAGAGAAATCGCAAAACAGTCATTTCTTCATTGCCTTCAAAAAACAACACTTTTTTACACTCCGGTCTCCCTTTCTCTTGGAAACAATGACTTAAATCAATTCTTTTACATAATTCTTGTTTCTCATGACATTTCTAACATTGCCCACAATTATCAACTTTCTAAGTCTTTCTGAGCAAGAGAAATCGCAAAACAGTCATTTCTTCATTGCCGTCCAAAAACAATGCTTTTTTACAGCCCGGTCTCCCTTTCTCTTGGAAACAATGACTTACATCAATTCTTTTACATAATTCTTGTTTCTCATGACATTTCTAACATTGCCCACAATTATCAACTTTCTAAGTCTTTCTGAGCAGGAGAAATCGCAAAACATAGTCATTTCTTCATTGCCGTCCAAAAACAACGCTTTTTTACACTCCTGTCTCCCTTTCTCTTGGAAACAATGACTTACATCAATTCTTTTACATAATTCTTGTTTCTCATGACATTTCTAACATTGCCCACAATTATCAACTTTCTAAGTCTTTCTGAGCAAGAGAAATCGCAAAACAGTCATTTCTTCATTGCCGTCCAAAAACAACGCTTTTTTACACTCCGGTCTCCCTTTCTCTTGGAAACAATGACATACATCAATTCTTTTACATAATTCTTGTTTCTCATGACATTTCTAACATTGCCCACAATTATCATCTTTCTAAGTCTTTCTGAGCAAGAGAAATCGCAAAACAGTCATTTCTTCATTGCCGTCCAAAAACAACGCTTTTTTACACTCCGGTCTCCCTTTCTCTTGGAAACAATGACTTAAATCAATTCTTTTACATAATTCTTGTTTCTCATGACATTTCTAACATTGCCCACAATTATCAACTTTCTAAGTCTTTCTGAGCAAGAGAAATCGCAAAACAGTCATTTCTTCATTGCCGTCCAAAAGCAACGCTTTTTTACACTCCGGTCTCCCTTTCTCTTGGAAACAATGACATACATCAATTCTTTTACATAATTCTTGTTTCTCATGACATTTCTAACATTGCCCACAATTATCAACTTTCTAAGTCTTTCTGAGCAAGAGAAATCGCAAAACAGTCATTTCTTCATTGCCGTCCAAAAACAACGCTTTTTTACACTCCGGTCTCCCTTTCTCTTGGAAACAATGACTTACATCAATTCTTTTACATAATTCTTGTTTCTCATGACATTTCTTACATTGCCCACAATTATCAACTTTCTAAGTCTTTCTGAGCAGGAGAAATCGCAAAACATAGTAATTTCTTCATTGCCGTCCAAAAACAACGCTTTTTTACACTCCGGTCTCCCTTTCTCTTGGAAACAATGACTTACATCAATTCTTTTACATAATTCTTGTTTCTCATGACATTTCTAACATTGCCCACAATTATCAACTTTCTAAGTCTTTCTGAGCAAGAGAAATCGCAAAACAGTCATTTCTTCATTGCCGTCCAAAAACAACGCTTTTTTACACTCCGGTCTCCCTTTCTCTTCGAAACAATGACTTAAATCAATTCTTTTACATAATTCTTGTTTCTCATGACATTTCTAACATTGCCCACAATTATCAACTTTCTAAGTCTTTCTGAGCAAGAGAAATCGCAAAACAGTCATTTCTTCATTGCCGTCCAAAAACAATGCTTTTTTACAGCCCGGTCTCCCTTTCTCTTGGAAACAATGACTTACATCAATTCTTTTACATAATTCTTGTTTCTCATGACATTTCTTACATTGCCCACAATTATCAACTTTCTAAGTCTTTCTGAGCAGGAGAAATCGCAAAACATAGTCATTTCTTCATTGCCGTCCAAAAACAACGCTTTTTTACACTCCTGTCTCCCTTTCTCTTGGAAACAATGACTTACATCAATTCTTTTACATAATTCTTGTTTCTCATGACATTTCTAACATTGCCCACAATTATCAACTTTCTAAGTATTTCTGAGCAAGAGAAATCGCAAAACAGTCATTTCTTCATTGCCGTCCAAAAGCAACGCTTTTTTACACTCCGGTCTCCCTTTCTCTTGGAAACAATGACATACATCAATTCTTTTACATAATTCTTGTTTCTCATGACATTTCTAACATTGCCCACAATTATCAACTTTCTAAGTCTTTCTGAGCAAGAGAAATCGCAAAACAGTCATTTCTTCATTGCCGTCCAAAAACAACGCTTTTTTACACTCCGGTCTCCCTTTCTCTTGGAAAAAATGACTTACATCAATTCTTTTACATAATTCTTGTTTCTCATGACATTTCTTACATTGCCCACAATTATCAACTTTCTAAGTCTTTCTGAGCAGGAGAAATCGCAAAACATAGTAATTTCTTCATTGCCGTCCAAAAACAACGCTTTTTTACACTCCGGTCTCCCTTTCTCTTGGAAACAATGACTTACATCAATTCTTTTACATAATTCTTGTTTCTCATGACATTTCTAACATTGCCCACAATTATCAACTTTCTAAGTCTTTCTGAGCAAGAGAAATCGCAAAACAGTCATTTCTTCATTGCCGTCCAAAAACAACGCTTTTTTACACTCCGGTCTCCCTTTCTCTTGGAAACAATGACTTAAATCAATTCTTTTACATAATTCTTGTTTCTCATGACATTTCTAACATTGCCCACAATTATCAACTTTCTAAGTCTTTCTGAGCAAGAGAAATCGCAAAACAGTCATTTCTTCATTGCCGTCCAAAAACAACGCTTTTTTACACTCCGGTCTCCCTTTCTCTTGGAAACAATGACTTACATCAATTCTTTTACATAATTCTTGTTTCTCATGACATTTCTAACATTGCCCACAATTATCAACTTTCTAAGTCTTTCTGAGCAAGAGAAATCGCAAAACAGTCATTTCTTCATTGCCGTCCAAAAACAACGCTTTTTTACACTCCGGTCTCCCTTTCTCTTGGAAACAATGACTTAAATCAATTCTTTTACATAATTCTTGTTTCTCATGACATTTCTAACATTGCCCACAATTATCAACTTTCTAAGTCTTTCTGAGCAAGAGAAATCGCAAAACAGTCATTTCTTCATTGCCGTCCAAAAGCAACGCTTTTTTACACTCCGGTCTCCCTTTCTCTTGGAAACAATGACATACATCAATTATTTTACATAATTCTTGTTTCTCATGACATTTCTAACATTGCCCACAATTATCAACTTTCTAAGTCTTTCTGAGCAAGAGAAATCGCAAAACAGTCATTTCTTCATTGCCGTCCAAAAACAACGCTTTTTTACACTCCGGTCTCCCTTTCTCTTGGAAACAATGACTTACATGAATTCTTTTACATAATTCTTGTTTCTCATGACATTTCTTACATTGCCCACAATTATCAACTTTCTAAGTCTTTCTGAGCAGGAGAAATCGCAAAACATAGTAATTTCTTCATTGCCGTCCAAAAACAACGCTTTTTTACACTCCGGTCTCCCTTTCTCTTGGAAACAATGACTTACATCAATTCTTTTACATAATTCTTGTTTCTCATGACATTTCTAACATTGCCCACAATTATCAACTTTCTAAGTCTTTCTGAGCAAGAGAAATCGCAAAACAGTCATTTCTTCATTGCCGTCCAAAAACAACGCTTTTTTACACTCCGGTCTCCCTTTCTCTTGGAAACAATGACTTAAATCAATTCTTTTACATAATTCTTGTTTCTCATGACATTTCTAACATTGCCCACAATTATCAACTTTCTAAGTCTTTCTGAGCAAGAGAAATCGCAAAACAGTCATTTCTTCATTGCCGTCCAAAAACAATGCTTTTTTACAGCCCGGTCTCCCTTTCTCTTGGAAACAATGACTTACATCAATTCTTTTACATAATTCTTGTTTCTCATGACATTTCTAACATTGCCCACAATTATCAACTTTCTAAGTCTTTCTGAGCAGGAGAAATCGCAAAACATAGTCATTTCTTCATTGCCGTCCAAAAACAACGCTTTTTTACACTCCTGTCTCCCTTTCTCTTGGAAACAATGACTTACATCAATTCTTTTACATAATTCTTGTTTCTCATGACATTTCTAACATTGCCCACAATTATCAACTTTCTAAGTCTTTCTGAGCAAGAGAAATCGCAAAACAGTCATTTCTTCATTGCCGTCCAAAAACAACGCTTTTTTACACTCCGGTCTCCCTTTCTCTTGGAAACAATGACATACATCAATTCTTTTACATAATTCTTGTTTCTCATGACATTTCTAACATTGCCCACAATTATCAACTTTCTAAATCTTTCTGAGCAAGAGAAATCGCAAAACAGTAATTTCTTCATTGCCGTCCAAAAACAACGCTTTTTTACACTCCGGTCTCCCTTTCTCTTGGAAACAATGACTTAAATCAATTCTTTTACACAATTCTTGTTTCTCATGACATTTCTAACATTGCCCACAATTATCAACTTTCTAAGTCTTTCTGAGCAAGAGAAATCGCAAAACAGTCATTTCTTCATTGCCGTCCAAAAGCAACGCTTTTTTACACTCCGGTCTCCCTTTCTCTTGGAAACAATGACATACATCAATTCTTTTACATAATTCTTGTTTCTCATGACATTTCTAACATTGCCCACAATTATCAACTTTCTAAGTCTTTCTGAGCAAGAGAAATCGCAAAACAGTCATTTCTTCATTGCCGTCCAAAAACAACGCTTTTTTACACTCCGGTCTCCCTTTCTCTTGGAAACAATGACTTACATCAATTCTTTTACATAATTCTTGTTTCTCATGACATTTCTTACATTGCCCACAATTATCAACTTTCTAAGTCTTTCTGAGCAGGAGAAATCGCAAAACATAGTAATTTCTTCATTGCCGTCCAAAAACAACGCTTTTTTACACTCCGGTCTCCCTTTCTCTTGGAAACAATGACTTACATCAATTCTTTTACATAATTCTTGTTTCTCATGACATTTCTAACATTGCCCACAATTATCAACTTTCTAAGTCTTTCTGAGCAAGAGAAATCGCAAAACAGTCATTTCTTCATTGCCGTCCAAAAACAACGCTTTTTTACACTCCGGTCTCCCTTTCTCTTGGAAACAATGACTTAAATCAATTCTTTTACATAATTCTTGTTTCTCATGACATTTCTAACATTGCCCACAATTATCAACTTTCTAAGTCTTTCTGAGCAAGAGAAATCGCAAAACAGTCATTTCTTCATTGCCGTCCAAAAACAATGCTTTTTTACAGCCCGGTCTCCCTTTCTCTTGGAAACAATGACTTACATCAATTCTTTTACATAATTCTTGTTTCTCATGACATTTCTTACATTGCCCACAATTATCAACTTTCTAAGTCTTTCTGAGCAGGAGAAATCGCAAAACATAGTCATTTCTTCATTGCCGTCCAAAAACAACGCTTTTTTACACTCCGGTCTCCCTTTCTCTTGGAAACAATGACTTACATCAATTCTTTTACATAATTCTTGTTTCTCATGACATTTCTAACATTGCCCACAATTATCAACTTTCTAAGTCTTTCTGAGCAAGAGAAATCGCAAAACAGTCATTTCTTCATTGCCGTCCAAAAACAACGCTTTTTTACACTCCGGTCTCCCTTTCTCTTGGAAACAATGACTTACATCAATTCTTTTACATAATTCTTGTTTCTCATGACATTTCTTACATTGCCCACAATTATCAACTTTCTAAGTCTTTCTGAGCAGGAGAAATCGCAAAACATAGTCATTTCTTCATTGCCGTCCAAAAACAACGCTTTTTTACACTCCGGTCTCCCTTTCTCTTGGAAACAATGACTTACATCAATTCTTTTACATAATTCTTGTTTCTCATGACATTTCTAACATTGCCCACAATTATCAACTTTCTAAGTCTTTCTGAGCAAGAGAAATCGCAAAACAGTCATTTCTTCATTGCCGTCCAAAAACAACGCTTTTTTACACTCCGGTCTCCCTTTCTCTTGGAAACAATGACATACATCAATTCTTTTACATAATTCTTGTTTCTCATGACATTTCTAACATTGCCCACAATTATCAACTTTCTAAGTCTTTCTGAGCAGGAGAAATCGCAAAACATAGTCATTTCTTCATTGGCGTCCAAAAACAACGCTTTTTTACACTCCGGTCTCCCTTTCTCTTGGAAACAATGACTTACATCAATTCTTTTACATAATTCTTGTTTCTCATGACATTTCTAACATTGCCCACAATTATCAACTTTCTAAGTCTTTCTGAGCAAGAGAAATCGCAAAACAGTCATTTCTTCATTGCCGTCCAAAAACAACGCTTTTTTACACTCCGGTCTCCCTTTCTCTTGGAAACAATGACTTACATCAATTCTTTTACATAATTCTTGTTTCTCATGACATTTCTTACATTGCCCACAATTATCAACTTTCTAAGTCTTTCTGAGCAGGAGAAATCGCAAAACATAGTCATTTCTTCATTGCCGTCCAAAAACAACGCTTTTTACACTCCTGTCTCCCTTTCTCTTGGAAACAATGACTAACATCAATTCTTTTACATAATTCTTGTTTCTCATGACATTTCTAACATTGCCCACAATTATCAACTTTCTAAGTCTTTCTGAGCAAGAGAAATCGCAAAACAGTCATTTCTTCATTGCCGTCCAAAAACAACGCTTTTTTACACTCCGGTCTCCCTTTCTCTTGGAAACAATGACTTACATCAATTCTTTTACATAATTCTTGTTTCTCATGACATTTCTAACATTGCCCACAATTATCAACTTTCTAAGTCTTTCTGAGCAAGAGAAATCGCAAAACAGTCATTTCTTCATTGCTGTCCAAAAACAATGCTTTTTTACACCCCGGTCACCCTTTTTCTTGGAAACAATGACTTACATCAATTCTTTTACATAATTCTTGTTTCTCATGACATTTCTAACATTGCCCACAATTATCAACTTTCTAAGTCTTTCTGAGCAGGAGAAATCGCAAAACATAGTCATTTCTTCATTGCCGTCCAAAAACAACGCTTTTTTACACTCCTGTCTCCCTTTCTCTTGGAAACAATGACTTACATCAATTATTTTACATAATTCTTGTTTCTCATGACATTTCTAACATTGCCCACAATTATCAACTTTCTAAGTCTTTCTGAGCAAGAGAAATCGCAAAAGAGTCATTTCTTTATTGGCGTCCAAAAACAACGCTTTTTTACACTCCTGTCTCCCTTTCTCTTGGAAACAATGACTTACATCAATTCTTTTACATAATTCTTGTTTCTCATGACATTTCTTACATTGCCCACAATTATCAACTTTCTAAGTCTTTCTGAGCAGGAGAAATCGCAAAACATAGTCATTTCTTCATTGCCGTCCAAAAACAACGCTTTTTTACACTCCGGTCTCCCTTTCTCTTGGAAACAATGACTTACATCAATTCTTTTACATAATTCTTGTTTCTCATGACATTTCTAACATTGCCCACAATTATCAACTTTCTAAGTCTTTCTGAGCAAGAGAAATCGCAAAACAGTCATTTCTTCATTGCCGTCCAAAAAACAACGCTTTTTTACACTCCGGTCTCCCTTTCTCTTGGAAACAATGACATACATCAATTCTTTTACATAATTCTTGTTTCTCATGACATTTCTAACATTGCCCACAATTATCAACTTTCTAAGTCTTTCTGAGCAGGAGAAATCGCAAAACATAGTCATTTCTTCATTGGCGTCCAAAAACAACGCTTTTTTACACTCCGGTCTCCCTTTCTCTTGGAAACAATGACTTACATCAATTCTTTTACATAATTCTTGTTTCTCATGACATTTCTAACATTGCCCACAATTATCAACTTTCTAAGTCTTTCTGAGCAAGAGAAATCGCAAAACAGTCATTTCTTCATTGCCGTCCAAAAACAACGCTTTTTTACACTCCGGTCTCCCTTTCTCTTGGAAACAATGACTTACATCAATTCTTTTACATAATTCTTGTTTCTCATGACATTTCTTACATTGCCCACAATTATCAACTTTCTAAGTCTTTCTGAGCAAGAGAAATCGCAAAACAGTCATTTCTTCATTGCCGTCCAAAAACAACGCTTTTTTACACTCCGGTCTCCCTTTCTCTTGGAAACAATGACTTACATCAATTCTTTTACATAATTCTTGTTTCTCATGACATTTCTAACATTGCCCACAATTATCAACTTTCTAAGTCTTTCTGAGCAAGAGAAATCGCAAAACAGTCATTTCTTCATTGGCGTCCAAAAACAACGCTTTTTTACACTCCTGTCTCCCTTTCTCTTGGAAACAATGACTTACATCAATTCTTTTACATAATTCTTGTTTCTCATGACATTTCTTACATTGCCCACAATTATCAACTTTCTAAGTCTTTCTGAGCAGGAGAAATCGCAAAACATAGTCATTTCTTCATTGGCGTCCAAAAACAACGCTTTTTTACACTCCGGTCTCCCTTTCTCTTGGAAACAATGACTTACATCAATTCTTTTTCATAATTCTTGTTTCTCATGACATTTCTAACATTGCCCACAATTATCAACTTTCTAAGTCTTTCTGAGCAAGAGAAATCGCAAAACAGTCATTTCTTCATTGCCGTCCAAAAAACAACGCTTTTTTACACTCCGGTCTCCCTTTCTCTTGGAAACAATGACTTAAATCCATTCTTTTACATAATTCTTGTTTCTCATGACATTTCTAACATTGCCCACAATTATCAACTTTCTAAGTCTTTCTGAGCAAGAGAAATCGCAAAACAGTCATTTCTTCATTGCCGTCCAAAAACAATGCTTTTTTACAGCCCGGTCTCCTTTCTCTTGGAAACAATGACTTACATCAATTCTTTTACATAATTCTTGTTTCTCATGACATTTCTAACATTGCCCACAATTATCAACTTTCTAAGTCTTTCTTAGCAAGAGAAATCGCAAAACAGTCATTTCTTCATTGCCGTCCAAAAACAACGCTTTTTTACACTCCGGTCTCCCTTTCTCTTGGAAACAATGACATACATCAATTCTTTTACATAATTCTTGTTTCTCATGACATTTCTTACATTGCCCACAATTATCAACTTTCTAAGTCTTTCTGAGCAGGAGAAATCGCAAAACATAGTCATTTCTTCATTGGCGTCCAAAAACAACGCTTTTTTACACTCCGGTCTCCCTTTCTCTTGGAAACAATGACATACATCAATTCTTTTACATAATTCTTGTTTCTCATGACATTTCTAACATTGCCCACAATTATCAACTTTCTAAGTCTTTCTGAGCAGGAGAAATCGCAAAACATAGTCATTTCTTCATTGGCGTCCAAAAACAACGCTTTTTTACACTCCGGTCTCCCTTTCTCTTGGAAACAATGACTTACATCAATTCTTTTACATAATTCTTGTTTCTCATGACATTTCTAACATTGCCCACAATTATCAACTTTCTAAGTCTTTCTGAGCAAGAGAAATCGCAAAACAGTCATTTCTTCATTGCCGTCCAAAAACAACGCTTTTTTACACTCCGGTCTCCCTTTCTCTTGGAAACAATGACTTACATCAATTCTTTTACATAATTCTTGTTTCTCATGACATTTCTTACATTGCCCACAATTATCAACTTTCTAAGTCTTTCTGAGCAGGAGAAATCGCAAAACATAGTCATTTCTTCATTGCCGTCCAAAAACAACGCTTTTTTACACTCCTGTCTCCCTTTCTCTTGGAAACAATGACTAACATCAATTCTTTTACATAATTCTTGTTTCTCATGACATTTCTAACATTGCCCACAATTATCAACTTTCTAAGTCTTTCTGAGCAAGAGAAATCGCAAAACAGTCATTTCTTCATTGCCGTCCAAAAACAACGCTTTTTTACACTCCGGTCTCCCTTTCTCTTGGAAACAATGACTTACATCAATTATTTTACATAATTCTTGTTTCTCATGACATTTCTAACATTGCCCACAATTATCAACTTTCTAAGTCTTTCTGAGCAAGAGAAATCGCAAAACAGTCATTTCTTCATTGCTGTCCAAAAACAATGCTTTTTTACACCCCGGTCACCCTTTCTCTTGGAAACAATGACTTACATCAATTCTTTTACATAATTCTTGTTTCTCATGACATTTCTAACATTGCCCACAATTATCAACTTTCTAAGTCTTTCTGAGCAGGAGAAATCGCAAAACATAGTCATTTCTTCATTGCCGTCCAAAAACAACGCTTTTTTACACTCCTGTCTCCCTTTCTCTTGGAAACAATGACTTACATCAATTCTTTTACATAATTCTTGTTTCTCATGACATTTCTAACATTGCCCACAATTATCAACTTTCTAAGTCTTTCTGAGCAAGAGAAATCGCAAAAGAGTCATTTCTTCATTGGCGTCCAAAAACAACGCTTTTTTACACTCCTGTCTCCCTTTCTCTTGGAAACAATGACTTACATCAATTCTTTTACATAATTCTTGTTTCTCATGACATTTCTTACATTGCCCAATTATCAACTTTCTAAGTCTTTCTGAGCAGGAGAAATCGCAAAACATAGTCATTTCTTCATTGCCGTCCAAAAACAACGCTTTTTTTACACTCCTGTCTCCCTTTCTCTTGGAAACAATGACTTACATCAATTCTTTTACATAATTCTTGTTTCTCATGACATTTCTAACATTGCCCACAATTATCAACTTTCTAAGTCTTTCTGAGCAAGAGAAATCGCAAAACAGTCATTTCTTCATTGCCGTCCAAAAACAACGCTTTTTACACTCCGGTCTCCCTTTCTCTTGGAAACAATGACATACATCAATTCTTTTACATAATTCTTGTTTCTCATGACATTTCTAACATTGCCCACAATTATCAACTTTCTAAGTCTTTCTGAGCAGGAGAAATCGCAAAACATAGTCATTTCTTCATTGGCGTCCAAAAACAACGCTTTTTTACACTCCGGTCTCCCTTTCTCTTGGAAACAATGACTTACATCAATTCTTTTACATAATTCTTTTTTCTCATGACATTTCTTACATTGCCCACAATTATCAACTTTCTAAGTCTTTCTGAGCAGGAGAAATCGCAAAACATAGTCATTTCTTCATTGGCGTCCAAAAACAACGCTTTTTTACACTCCTGTCTCCCTTTCTCTTGGAAACAATGACTTACATCAATTCTTTTACATAATTCTTGTTTCTCATGACATTTCTAACATTGCCCACAATTATCAACTTTCTAAGTCTTTCTGAGCAAGAGAAATCGCAAAAAAGTCATTTCTTCATTGCCGTCCAAAAACAACGCTTTTTACACTCCGGTCTCCCTTTCTCTTGGAAACAATGACATACATCAATTCTTTTACATAATTCTTGTTTCTCATGACATTTCTAACATTGCCCACAATTATCAACTTTCTAAGTCTTTCTGAGCAGGAGAAATCGCAAAACATAGTCATTTCTTCATTGGCGTTCAAAAACAACGCTTTTTTACACTCCGGTCTCCCTTTCTCTTGA
>NW_027446774.1:0-45354 GCF_038048845.1 Mixophyes fleayi | reverse complement strand
TAGGAGTGTAAAAAAGCGTTGTTTTTGGACGGCAATGAAGAAATGACAATGTTTTGCGATTTCTCCTGCTCAGAAAGACTTAGAAAGTTGATAATTGTGGGCAATGTAAGAAATGTCATGAGAAACAAGAATTATGTAAAATAATTGATGTAAGTCATTGTTTCCAAGAGAAAGGGAGACCGGAGTGTAAAAAAGCGTTGTTTTTGGACGGCAATGAAGAAATGACTAGGTTTTGCGATTTCTCCTGCTCAGAAAGACTTAGAAAGTTGATAATTGTGGGCAATGTAAGAAATGTCATGAGAAACAAGAATTATGTAAAATAATTGATGTAAGTCATTGTTTCCAAGAGAAAGGGAGACCGGAGTGTAAAAAAGCGTTGTTTTTGGACGGCAATGAAGAAATGACTGTTTTGCGATTTCTCCTGCTCAGAAAGACTTAGAAAGTTGATAATTGTGGGCAATGTTAGAAATGTCATGAGAAACAAGAATTATGTAAAAGAATTGATGTAAGTCATTGTTTCCAAGAGAAAGGGAGACCGGAGTGTAAAAAAGCGTTGTTTTTGGACGGCAATGAAGAAATGACTATGTTTTGCGATTTCTCCTGCTCAGAAAGACTTAGAAAGTTGATAATTGTGGGCAATGTTAGAAATGTCATGAGAAACAAGAATTATGTAAAAAAATTGATGTAAGTCATTGTTTCCAAGAGAAAGGGAGACCGGAGTGTAAAAAAGCGTTGTTTTTGGACGGCAATGAAGAAATGACTATTTTGCGATTTCTCTTGCTCAGAAAGACTTAGAAAGTTGATAATTGTGGGCAATGTTAGAAATGTCATGAGAAACAAGAATTATGTAAAAGAATTGATGTAAGTCATTGTTTCCAAGAGAAAGGGAGACCGGAGTGTAAAAAAGCGTTGTTTTTGGACGGCAATGAAGAAATGACTATGTTTTGCGATTTCTCCTGCTCAGAAAGACTTAGAAAGTTGATAATTGTGGGCAATGTTAGAAATGTCATGAGAAACAAGAATTATGTAAAAAAATTGATGTAAGTCATTGTTTCCAAGAGAAAGGGAGACCGGAGTGTAAAAAAGCGTTGTTTTTGGACGGCAATGAAGAAATGACTATGTTTTGCGATTTCTCCTGCTCAGAAAGACTTAGAAAGTTGATAATTGTGGGAAATGTTAGAAATGTCATGAGAAACAAGAATTATGTAAAAGAATTGATGTAAGTCATTGTTTCCAAGAGAAAGGGAGACCGGAGTGTAAAAAAGCGTTGTTTTTGGACGGCAATGAAGAAATGACTGTTTTGCGATTTCTCCTGCTCAGAAAGACTTAGAAAGTTGATAATTGTGGGAAATGTTAGAAATGTCATGAGAAACAAGAATTATGTAAAAGAATTGATGTAAGTCATTGTTTCCAAGAGAAAGGGAGACCGGAGTGTAAAAAAGCGTTGTTTTTGGACGGCAATGAAGAAATAACTGTTTTGCGATTTCTCCTGCTCAGAAAGACTTAGAAAGTTGATAATTGTGGGCAATGTTAGAAATGTCATGAGAAACAAGAATTATGTAAAAGAATTGATGTAAGTCATTGTTTCCAAGAGAAAGGGAGACCGGAGTGTAAAAAAGCGTTGTTTTTGGACGGCAATGAAGAAATGACTATGTTTTGCGATTTCTCCTGCTCAGAAAGACTTAGAAAGTTGATAATTGTGGGCAATGTTAGAAATGTCATGAGAAACAAGAATTATGTAAAAAAATTGATGTAAGTCATTGTTTCCAAGAGAAAGGGAGACCGGAGTGTAAAAAAGCGTTGTTTTTGGACGGCAATGAAGAAATGACTATTTTGCTATTTCTCTTGCTCAGAAAGACTTAGAAAGTTGATAATTGTGGGCAATGTTAGAAATGTCATGAGAAACAAGAATTATGTAAAAGAATTGATGTAAGTCATTGTTTCCAAGAAAAAGGGAGACAGGAGTGTAAAAAAGCGTTGTTTTTGGACGGCAATGAAGAAATGACTATGTTTTGCGATTTCTCCTGCTCAGAAAGACTTAGAAAGTTGATAATTGTGGGCAATGTTAGAACTGTCATGAGAAACAAGAATTATGTAAAAGAATTGATGTAAGTCATTGTTTCCAAGAGAAAGGGAGACCGGAGTGTAAAAAAGCCTTGTTTTTGGACGGCAATGAAGAAATGACTGTTTTGCGATTTCTCCTGCTCAGAAAGACTTAGAAAGTTGATAATTGTGGGCAATGTTAGAAATGTCATGAGAAACAAGAATTATGTAAAAAAATTGATGTAAGTCATTGTTTCCAAGAGAAAGGGAGACCGGAGTGTAAAAAAAGCGTTGTTTTTGGACGGCAATGAAGAAATGACTGTTTTGCGATTTCTCCTGCTCAGAAAGACTTAGAAAGTTGATAATTGTGGGCAATGTTAGAAATGTCATGAGAAACAAGAATTATGTAAAAGAATTGATGTAAGTCATTGTTTCCAAGAGAAAGGGAGACCGGAGTGTAAAAAAGCGTTGTTTTTGGACGGCAATGAAGAAATGACTATGTTTTGCGATTTCTCCTGCTCAGAAAGACTTAGAAAGTTGATAATTGTGGGAAATGTTAGAAATGTCATGAGAAACAAGAATTATGTAAAAGAATTGATGTAAGTCATTGTTTCCAAGAGAAAGGGAGACCGGAGTGTAAAAAAGCGTTGTTTTTGGACGGCAATGAAGAAATGACTGTTTTGCGATTTCTCCTGCTCAGAAAGACTTAGAAAGTTGATAATTGTGGGCAATGTTAGAAATGTCATGAGAAACAAGAATTATGTAAAAGAATTGATGTAAGTCATTGTTTCCAAGAGAAAGGGAGACCGGAGTGTAAAAAAGCGTTGTTTTTGGACGGCAATGAAGAAATGACTATGTTTTGCGATTTCTCCTGCTCAGAAAGACTTAGAAAGTTGATAATTGTGGGCAATGTTAGAAATGTCATGAGAAACAAGAATTATGTAAAAAAATTGATGTAAGTCATTGTTTCCAAGAGAAAGGGAGACCGGAGTGTAAAAAAGCGTTGTTTTTGGACGGCAATGAAGAAATGACTATGTTTTGCGATTTCTCCTGCTCAGAAAGACTTAGAAAGTTGATAATTGTGGGCAATGTAAGAAATGTCATGAGAAACAAGAATTATGTAAAATATATTGATGTAAGTCATTGTTTCCAAGAGAAAGGGAGACCGGAGTGTAAAAAAGCGTTGTTTTTGGACGGCAATGAAGAAATGACTATTTTGCGATTTCTCTTGCTCAGAAAGACTTAGAAAGTTGATAATTGTGGGCAATGTTAGAAATGTCATGAGAAACAAGAATTATGTAAAAGAATTGATGTAAGTCATTGTTTCCAAGAAAAAGGGAGACAGGAGTGTAAAAAAGCGTTGTTTTTGGACGGCAATGAAGAAATGACTATGTTTTGCGATTTCTCCTGCTCAGAAAGACTTAGAAAGTTGATAATTGTGGGCAATGTTAGAACTGTCATGAGAAACAAGAATTATGTAAAAGAATTGATGTAAGTCATTGTTTCCAAGAGAAAGGGAGACCGGAGTGTAAAAAAGCCTTGTTTTTGGACGGCAATGAAGAAATGACTGTTTTGCGATTTCTCCTGCTCAGAAAGACTTAGAAAGTTGATAATTGTGGGCAATGTTAGAAATGTCATGAGAAACAAGAATTATGTAAAAGAATTGATGTAAGTCATTGTTTCCAAGAGAAAGGGAGACAGGAGTGTAAAAAAGCGTTGTTTTTGGACGGCAATGAAGAAATGACTATGTTTTGCGATTTCTCCTGCTCAGAAAGACTTAGAAAGTTGATAATTGTGGGAAATGTTAGAAATGTCATGAGAAACAAGAATTATGTAAAAGAATTGATGTAAGTCATTGTTTCCAAGAGAAAGGGAGACCGGAGTGTAAAAAAGCGTTGTTTTTGGACGGCAATGAAGAAATGACTATGTTTTGCGATTTCTCCTGCTCAGAAAGACTTAGAAAGTTGATAATTGTGGGAAATGTTAGAAATGTCATGAGAAACAAGAATTATGTAAAAGAATTGATGTAAGTCATTGTTTCCAAGAGAAAGGGAGACCGGAGTGTAAAAAAGCGTTGTTTTTGGACGGCAATGAAGAAATGACTGTTTTGCGATTTCTCCTGCTCAGAAAGACTTAAAAAGTTGATAATTGTGGGCAATGTTAGAAATGTCATGAGAAACAAGAATTATGTAAAAGAATTGATGTAAGTCATTGTTTCCAAGAGAAAGGGAGACCGGAGTGTAAAAAAGCGTTGTTTTTGGACGGCAATGAAGAAATGACTATGTTTTGCGATTTCTCCTGCTCAGAAAGACTTAGAAAGTTGATAATTGTGGGCAATGTTAGAAATGTCATGAGAAACAAGAATTATGTAAAAAAATTGATGTAAGTCATTGTTTCCAAGAGAAAGGGAGACCGGAGTGTAAAAAAGCGTTGTTTTTGGACGGCAATGAAGAAATGACTATGTTTTGCGATTTCTCCTGCTCAGAAAGACTTAGAAAGTTGATAATTGTGGGCAATGTAAGAAATGTCATGAGAAACAAGAATTATGTAAAATAATTGATGTAAGTCATTGTTTCCAAGAGAAAGGGAGACCGGAGTGTAAAAAAGCGTTGTTTTTGGACGGCAATGAAGAAATGACTATGTTTTGCGATTTCTCCTGCTCAGAAAGACTTAGAAAGTTGATAATTGTGGGCAATGTTAGAAATGTCATGAGAAACAAGAATTATGTAAAAAAATTGATGTAAGTCATTGTTTCCAAGAGAAAGGGAGACCGGAGTGTAAAAAAAGCGTTGTTTTTGGACGGCAATGAAGAAATGACTGTTTTGCAATTTCTCCTGCTCAGAAAGACTTAGAAAGTTGATAATTGTGGGCAATGTTAGAAATGTCATGAGAAACAAGAATTATGTAAAAGAATTGATGTAAGTCATTGTTTCCAAGAGAAAGGGAGACCAGAGTGTAAAAAAGCGTTGTTTTTGGACGGCAATGAAGAAATGACTATTTTGCGATTTCTCTTGCTCAGAAAGACTTAGAAAGTTGATAATTGTGGGCAATGTTAGAAATGTCATGAGAAACAAGAATTATGTAAAAAAATTGATGTAAGTCATTGTTTCCAAGAGAAAGGGAGACCGGAGTGTAAAAAAGCGTTGTTTTTGGACGGCAATGAAGAAATGACTGTTTTGCGATTTCTCTTGCTCAGAAAGACTTAGAAAGTTGATAATTGTGGGCAATGTTAGAAATGTCATGAGAAACAAGAATTATGTAAAAGAATTGATGTAAGTCATTGTTTCCAAGAGAAAGGGAGACAGGAGTGTAAAAAAGCGTTGTTTTTGGACGGCAATGAAGAAATGACTATGTTTTGCGATTTCTCCTGCTCAGAAAGACTTAGAAAGTTGATAATTGTGGGCAATGTAAGAAATGTCATGAGAAACAAGAATTATGTAAAAGAATTGATGTAAGTCATTGTTTCCAAGAGAAAGGGAGACCGGAGTGTAAAAAAGCGTTGTTTTTGGACGGCAATGAAGAAATGACTGTTTTGCGATTTCTCTTGCTCAGAAAGACTTAGAAAGTTGACAATTGTGGGCAATGTTAGAAATGTCATGAGAAACAAGAATTATTTAAAAGAATTGATGTAAGTCATTGTTTCCAAGAGAAAGGGAGACAGGAGTGTAAAAAGCGTTGTTTTTGGACGGCAATGAAGAAATGACTATGTTTTGCGATTATTCCTGCTCAGAAAGACTTAGAAAGTTGATAATTGTGGGCAATGTTAGAAATGTCATGAGAAACAAGAATTATGTAAAAGAATTGATGTAAGTCATTGTTTCCAAGAGAAAGGGAGACCGGAGTGTAAAAAAGCGTTGTTTTTGGACGACAATGAAGAAATGACTATGTTTTGCGATTTCTCCTGCTCAGAAAGACTTAGAAAGTTGATAATTGTGGGCAATGTTAGAAATGTCATGAGAAACAAGAATTATGTAAAAGAATTGATGTAAGTCATTGTTTCCAAGAGAAAGGGAGACAGGAGTGTAAAAAAGCGTTGTTTTTGGACGGCAATGAAGAAATGACTATGTTTTGCGATTTCTCCTGCTCAGAAAGACTTAGAAAGTTGATAATTGTGGGCAATGTAAGAAATGTCATGAGAAACAAGAATTATGTAAAATAATTGATGTAAGTCATTGTTTCCAAGAGAAAGGGAGACCGGAGTGTAAAAAAGCGTTGTTTTTGGACGGCAATGAAGAAATGACTATGTTTTGCGATTTCTGCTGCTCAGAAAGACTTAGAAAGTTGATAATTGTGGGCAATGTTAGAAATGTCATGAGAAACAAGAATTATGTAAAAAAAATTGATGTAAGTCATTGTTTCCAAGAGAAAGGGAGACCGGAGTGTAAAAAAAGCGTTGTTTTTGGACGGCAATGAAGAAATGACTGTTTTGCGATTTCTCCTGCTCAGAAAGACTTAGAAAGTTGATAATTGTGGGCAATGTTAGAAATGTCATGAGAAACAAGAATTATGTAAAAGAATTGATGTAAGTCATTGTTTCCAAGAGAAAGGGAGACCGGAGTGTAAAAAAGCGTTGTTTTTGGACGGCAATGAAGAAATGACTATGTTTGCGATTTCTCCTGCTCAGAAAGACTTAGAAAGTTGATAATTGTGGGAAATGTTAGAAATGTCATGAGAAACAAGAATTATGTAAAAGAATTGATGTAAGTCATTGTTTCCAAGAGAAAGGGAGACCGGAGTGTAAAAAAGCGTTGTTTTTGGACGGCAATGAAGAAATGACTGTTTTGCGATTTCTCCTGCTCAGAAAGACTTAGAAAGTTGATAATTGTGGGCAATGTTAGAAATGTCATGAGAAACAAGAATTATGTAAAAGAATTGATGTAAGTCATTGTTTCCAAGAGAAAGGGAGACCGGAGTGTAAAAAAGCGTTGTTTTTGGACGGCAATGAAGAAATGACTATGTTTTGCGATTTCTCCTGCTCAGAAAGACTTAGAAAGTTGATAATTGTGGGCAATGTTAGAAATGTCATGAGAAACAAGAATTATGTAAAAGAATTGATGTAAGTCATTGTTTCCAAGAGAAAGGGAGACCGGAGTGTAAAAAAGCGTTGTTTTTGGACGGCAATGAAGAAATGACTATGTTTTGCGATTTCTCCTGCTCAGAAAGACTTAGAAAGTTGATAATTGTGGGCAATGTTAGAAATGTCATGAGAAACAAGAATTATGTAAAAGAATTGATGTAAGTCATTGTTTCCAAGAGAAAGGGAGACAGGAGTGTAAAAAAGCGTTGTTTTTGGACGGCAATGAAGAAATGACAATGTTTTGCGATTTCTCCTGCTCAGAAAGACTTAGAAAGTTGATAATTGTGGGCAATGTAAGAAATGTCATGAGAAACAAGAATTATGTAAAATAATTGATGTAAGTCATTGTTTCCAAGAGAAAGGGAGACCGGAGTGTAAAAAAGCGTTGTTTTTGGACGGCAATGAAGAAATGACTAGGTTTTGCGATTTCTCCTGCTCAGAAAGACTTAGAAAGTTGATAATTGTGGGCAATGTAAGAAATGTCATGAGAAACAAGAATTATGTAAAATAATTGATGTAAGTCATTGTTTCCAAGAGAAAGGGAGACCGGAGTGTAAAAAAGCGTTGTTTTTGGACGGCAATGAAGAAATGACTGTTTTGCGATTTCTCCTGCTCAGAAAGACTTAGAAAGTTGATAATTGTGGGCAATGTTAGAAATGTCATGAGAAACAAGAATTATGTAAAAGAATTGATGTAAGTCATTGTTTCCAAGAGAAAGGGAGACCGGAGTGTAAAAAAGCGTTGTTTTTGGACGGCAATGAAGAAATGACTATGTTTTGCGATTTCTCCTGCTCAGAAAGACTTAGAAAGTTGATAATTGTGGGCAATGTTAGAAATGTCATGAGAAACAAGAATTATGTAAAAAAATTGATGTAAGTCATTGTTTCCAAGAGAAAGGGAGACCGGAGTGTAAAAAAGCGTTGTTTTTGGACGGCAATGAAGAAATGACTATTTTGCGATTTCTCTTGCTCAGAAAGACTTAGAAAGTTGATAATTGTGGGCAATGTTAGAAATGTCATGAGAAACAAGAATTATGTAAAAGAATTGATGTAAGTCATTGTTTCCAAGAGAAAGGGAGACAGGAGTGTAAAAAAGCGTTGTTTTTGGACGGCAATGAAGAAATGACTATGTTTTGCGATTTCTCCTGCTCAGAAAGACTTAGAAAGTTGATAATTGTGGGCAATGTTAGAACTGTCATGAGAAACAAGAATTATGTAAAAGAATTGATGTAAGTCATTGTTTCCAAGAGAAAGGGAGACCGGAGTGTAAAAAAGCCTTGTTTTTGGACGGCAATGAAGAAATGACTGTTTTGCGATTTCTCCTGCTCAGAAAGACTTAGAAAGTTGATAATTGTGGGCAATGTTAGAAATGTCATGAGAAACAAGAATTATGTAAAAAAATTGATGTAAGTCATTGTTTCCAAGAGAAAGGGAGACCGGAGTGTAAAAAAAGCGTTGTTTTTGGACGGCAATGAAGAAATGACTGTTTTGCGATTTCTCCTGCTCAGAAAGACTTAGAAAGTTGATAATTGTGGGCAATGTTAGAAATGTCATGAGAAACAAGAATTATGTAAAAGAATTGATGTAAGTCATTGTTTCCAAGAGAAAGGGAGACCGGAGTGTAAAAAAGCGTTGTTTTTGGACGGCAATGAAGAAATGACTATGTTTTGCGATTTCTCCTGCTCAGAAAGACTTAGAAAGTTGATAATTGTGGGAAATGTTAGAAATGTCATGAGAAACAAGAATTATGTAAAAGAATTGATGTAAGTCATTGTTTCCAAGAGAAAGGGAGACCGGAGTGTAAAAAAGCGTTGTTTTTGGACGGCAGTGAAGAAATGACTGTTTTGCGATTTCTCCTGCTCAGAAAGACTTAGAAAGTTGATAATTGTGGGCAATGTTAGAAATGTCATGAGAAACAAGAATTATGTAAAAGAATTGATGTAAGTCATTGTTTCCAAGAGAAAGGGAGACCGGAGTGTAAAAAAGCGTTGTTTTTGGACGGCAATGAAGAAATGACTATGTTTTGCGATTTCTCCTGCTCAGAAAGACTTAGAAAGTTGATAATTGTGGGCAATGTTAGAAATGTCATGAGAAACAAGAATTATGTAAAAAAATTGATGTAAGTCATTGTTTCCAAGAGAAAGGGAGACCGGAGTGTAAAAAAGCGTTGTTTTTGGACGGCAATGAAGAAATGACTATGTTTTGCGATTTCTCCTGCTCAGAAAGACTTAGAAAGTTGATAATTGTGGGAAATGTTAGAAATGTCATGAGAAACAAGAATTATGTAAAAGAATTGATGTAAGTCATTGTTTCCAAGAGAAAGGGAGACCGGAGTGTAAAAAAGCGTTGTTTTTGGACGGCAATGAAGAAATGACTGTTTTGCGATTTCTCTTGCTCAGAAAGACTTAGAAAGTTGATAATTGTGGGCAATGTTAGAAATGTCATGAGAAACAAGAATTATGTAAAAGAATTGATGTAAGTCATTGTTTCCAAGAGAAAGGGAGACCGGAGTGTAAAAAAGCGTTGTTTTTGGACGGCAAAGAAGAAATGACTGTTTTGCGATTTCTCCTGCTCAGAAAGACTTAGAAAGTTGATAATTGTGGGCAATGTTAGAAATGTCATGAGAAACAAGAATTATGTAAAAAAATTGATGTAAGTCATTGTTTCCAAGAGAAAGGGAGACCGGAGTGTAAAAAAGCGTTGTTTTTGGACGGCAATGAAGAAATGACTATTTTGCGATTTCTCTTGCTCAGAAAGACTTAGAAAGTTGATAATTGTGGGCAATGTTAGAAATGTCATGATAAACAAGAATTATGTAAAAGAATTGATGTAAGTCATTGTTTCCAAGAGAAAGGGAGACCGGAGTGTAAAAAAGCCATGTTTTTGGACGGCAGTGAAGAAATGACTGTTTTGCGATTTCTCCTGCTCAGAAAGACTTAGAAAGTTGATAATTGTGGGCAATGTTAGAAATGTCATGAGAAACAAGAATTATGTAAAAGAATTGATGTAAGTCATTGTTTCCAAGAGAAAGGGAGACCGGAGTGTAAAAAAGCGTTGTTTTTGGACGGCAATGAAGAAATGGACTATGTTTTGCGATTTCTCCTGCTCAGAAAGACTTAGAAAGTTGATAATTGTGGGCAATGTTAGAAATGTCATGAGAAACAAGAATTATGTAAAAAAATTGATGTAAGTCATTGTTTCCAAGAGAAAGGGAGACCGGAGTGTAAAAAAGCGTTGTTTTTGGACGGCAATGAAGAAATGACTATTTTGCGATTTCTCTTGCTCAGAAAGACTTAGAAAGTTGATAATTGTGGGCAATGTTAGAAATGTCATGAGAAACAAGAATTATGTAAAAGAATTGATGTAAAGTCATTGTTTCCAAGAGAAAGGGAGACCGGAGTGTAAAAAAGCGTTGTTTTTGGACGGCAGTGAAGAAATGACTGTTTTGCGATTTCTCCTGCTCAGAAAGACTTAGAAAGTTGATAATTGTGGGCAATGTTAGAAATGTCATGAGAAACAAGAATTATGTAAAAGAATTGATGTAAGTCATTGTTTCCAAGAGAAAGGGAGACCGGAGTGTAAAAAAGCGTTGTTTTTGGACGGCAATGAAGAAATGACTATGTTTTGCGATTTCTCCTGCTCAGAAAGACTTAGAAAGTTGATAATTGTGGGCAATGTTAGAAATGTCATGAGAAACAAGAATTATGTAAAAAAATTGATGTAAGTCATTGTTTCCAAGAGAAAGGGAGACCGGAGTGTAAAAAAGCGTTGTTTTTGGACGGCAATGAAGAAATGACTATGTTTTGCGATTTCTCCTGCTCAGAAAGACTTAGAAAGTTGATAATTGTGGGAAATGTTAGAAATGTCATGAGAAACAAGAATTATGTAAAAGAATTGATGTAAGTCATTGTTTCCAAGAGAAAGGGAGACCGGAGTGTAAAAAAGCGTTGTTTTTGGACGGCAATGAAGAAATGACTGTTTTGCGATTTCTCCTGCTCAGAAAGACTTAGAAAGTTGATAATTGTGGGAAATGTTAGAAATGTCATGAGAAACAAGAATTATGTAAAAGAATTGATGTAAGTCATTGTTTCCAAGAGAAAGGGAGACCGGAGTGTAAAAAAGCGTTGTTTTTGGACGGCAATGAAGAAATAACTGTTTTGCGATTTCTCCTGCTCAGAAAGACTTAGAAAGTTGATAATTGTGGGCAATGTTAGAAATGTCATGAGAAACAAGAATTATGTAAAAGAATTGATGTAAGTCATTGTTTCCAAGAGAAAGGGAGACCGGAGTGTAAAAAAGCGTTGTTTTTGGACGGCAATGAAGAAATGACTATGTTTTGCGATTTCTCCTGCTCAGAAAGACTTAGAAAGTTGATAATTGTGGGCAATGTTAGAAATGTCATGAGAAACAAGAATTATGTAAAAAAATTGATGTAAGTCATTGTTTCCAAGAGAAAGGGAGACCGGAGTGTAAAAAAGCGTTGTTTTTGGACGGCAATGAAGAAATGACTATTTTGCTATTTCTCTTGCTCAGAAAGACTTAGAAAGTTGATAATTGTGGGCAATGTTAGAAATGTCATGAGAAACAAGAATTATGTAAAAGAATTGATGTAAGTCATTGTTTCCAAGAAAAAGGGAGACAGGAGTGTAAAAAAGCGTTGTTTTTGGACGGCAATGAAGAAATGACTATGTTTTGCGATTTCTCCTGCTCAGAAAGACTTAGAAAGTTGATAATTGTGGGCAATGTTAGAACTGTCATGAGAAACAAGAATTATGTAAAAGAATTGATGTAAGTCATTGTTTCCAAGAGAAAGGGAGACCGGAGTGTAAAAAAGCCTTGTTTTTGGACGGCAATGAAGAAATGACTGTTTTGCGATTTCTCCTGCTCAGAAAGACTTAGAAAGTTGATAATTGTGGGCAATGTTAGAAATGTCATGAGAAACAAGAATTATGTAAAAAAATTGATGTAAGTCATTGTTTCCAAGAGAAAGGGAGACCGGAGTGTAAAAAAAGCGTTGTTTTTGGACGGCAATGAAGAAATGACTTTTTTGCGATTTCTCCTGCTCAGAAAGACTTAGAAAGTTGATAATTGTGGGCAATGTTAGAAATGTCATGAGAAACAAGAATTATGTAAAAGAATTGATGTAAGTCATTGTTTCCAAGAGAAAGGGAGACCGGAGTGTAAAAAAGCGTTGTTTTTGGACGGCAATGAAGAAATGACTATGTTTTGCGATTTCTCCTGCTCAGAAAGACTTAGAAAGTTGATAATTGTGGGAAATGTTAGAAATGTCATGAGAAACAAGAATTATGTAAAAGAATTGATGTAAGTCATTGTTTCCAAGAGAAAGGGAGACCGGAGTGTAAAAAAGCGTTGTTTTTGGACGGCAATGAAGAAATGACTGTTTTGCGATTTCTCCTGCTCAGAAAGACTTAGAAAGTTGATAATTGTGGGCAATGTTAGAAATGTCATGAGAAACAAGAATTATGTAAAAGAATTGATGTAAGTCATTGTTTCCAAGAGAAAGGGAGACCGGAGTGTAAAAAAGCGTTGTTTTTGGACGGCAATGAAGAAATGACTATGTTTTGCGATTTCTCCTGCTCAGAAAGACTTAGAAAGTTGATAATTGTGGGCAATGTTAGAAATGTCATGAGAAACAAGAATTATGTAAAAAAATTGATGTAAGTCATTGTTTTCAAGAGAAAGGGAGACCGGAGTGTAAAAAAGCGTTGTTTTTGGACGGCAATGAAGAAATGACTATGTTTTGCGATTTCTCCTGCTCAGAAAGACTTAGAAAGTTGATAATTGTGGGCAATGTAAGAAATGTCATGAGAAACAAGAATTATGTAAAATAATTGATGTAAGTCATTGTTTCCAAGAGAAAGGGAGACCGGAGTGTAAAAAAGCGTTGTTTTTGGACGGCAATGAAGAAATGACTATTTTGCGATTTCTCTTGCTCAGAAAGACTTAGAAAGTTGATAATTGTGGGCAATGTTAGAAATGTCATGAGAAACAAGAATTATGTAAAAGAATTGATGTAAGTCATTGTTTCCAAGAAAAAGGGAGACAGGAGTGTAAAAAAGCGTTGTTTTTGGACGGCAATGAAGAAATGACTATGTTTTGCGATTTCTCCTGCTCAGAAAGACTTAGAAAGTTGATAATTGTGGGCAATGTTAGAACTGTCATGAGAAACAAGAATTATGTAAAAGAATTGATGTAAGTCATTGTTTCCAAGAGAAAGGGAGACCGGAGTGTAAAAAAGCCTTGTTTTTGGACGGCAATGAAGAAATGACTGTTTTGCGATTTCTCCTGCTCAGAAAGACTTAGAAAGTTGATAATTGTGGGCAATGTTAGAAATGTCATGAGAAACAAGAATTATGTAAAAAAATTGATGTAAGTCATTGTTTCCAAGAGAAAGGGAGACCGGAGTGTAAAAAAGCGTTGTTTTTGGACGGCAATGAAGAAATGACTATGTTTTGCGATTTCTCCTGCTCAGAAAGACTTAGAAAGTTGATAATTGTGGGAAATGTTAGAAATGTCATGAGAAACAAGAATTATGTAAAAGAATTGATGTAAGTCATTGTTTCCAAGAGAAAGGGAGACCGGAGTGTAAAAAAGCGTTGTTTTTGGACGGCAATGAAGAAATGACTATGTTTTGCGATTTCTCCTGCTCAGAAAGACTTAGAAAGTTGATAATTGTGGGAAATGTTAGAAATGTCATGAGAAACAAGAATTATGTAAAAGAATTGATGTAAGTCATTGTTTCCAAGAGAAAGGGAGACCGGAGTGTAAAAAAGCGTTGTTTTTGGACGGCAATGAAGAAATGACTGTTTTGCGATTTCTCCTGCTCAGAAAGACTTAAAAAGTTGATAATTGTGGGCAATGTTAGAAATGTCATGAGAAACAAGAATTATGTAAAAGAATTGATGTAAGTCATTGTTTCCAAGAGAAAGGGAGACCGGAGTGTAAAAAAGCGTTGTTTTTGGACGGCAATGAAGAAATGACTATGTTTTGCGATTTCTCCTGCTCAGAAAGACTTAGAAAGTTGATAATTGTGGGCAATGTTAGAAATGTCATGAGAAACAAGAATTATGTAAAAAAATTGATGTAAGTCATTGTTTCCAAGAGAAAGGGAGACCGGAGTGTAAAAAAGCGTTGTTTTTGGACGGCAATGAAGAAATGACTATGTTTTGCGATTTCTCCTGCTCAGAAAGACTTAGAAAGTTGATAATTGTGGGCAATGTAAGAAATGTCATGAGAAACAAGAATTATGTAAAATAATTGATGTAAGTCATTGTTTCCAAGAGAAAGGGAGACCGGAGTGTAAAAAAGCGTTGTTTTTGGACGGCAATGAAGAAATGACTATGTTTTGCGATTTCTCCTGCTCAGAAAGACTTAGAAAGTTGATAATTGTGGGCAATGTTAGAAATGTCATGAGAAACAAGAATTATGTAAAAAAATTGATGTAAGTCATTGTTTCCAAGAGAAAGGGAGACCGGAGTGTAAAAAAAGCGTTGTTTTTGGACGGCAATGAAGAAATGACTGTTTTGCAATTTCTCCTGCTCAGAAAGACTTAGAAAGTTGATAATTGTGGGCAATGTTAGAAATGTCATGAGAAACAAGAATTATGTAAAAGAATTGATGTAAGTCATTGTTTCCAAGAGAAAGGGAGACCAGAGTGTAAAAAAGCGTTGTTTTTGGACGGCAATGAAGAAATGACTATTTTGCGATTTCTCTTGCTCAGAAAGACTTAGAAAGTTGATAATTGTGGGCAATGTTAGAAATGTCATGAGAAACAAGAATTATGTAAAAAAATTGATGTAAGTCATTGTTTCCAAGAGAAAGGGAGACCGGAGTGTAAAAAAGCGTTGTTTTTGGACGGCAATGAAGAAATGACTGTTTTGCGATTTCTCTTGCTCAGAAAGACTTAGAAAGTTGATAATTGTGGGCAATGTTAGAAATGTCATGAGAAACAAGAATTATGTAAAAGAATTGATGTAAGTCATTGTTTCCAAGAGAAAGGGAGACAGGAGTGTAAAAAAGCGTTGTTTTTGGACGGCAATGAAGAAATGACTATGTTTTGCGATTTCTCCTGCTCAGAAAGACTTAGAAAGTTGATAATTGTGGGCTATGTAAGAAATGTCATGAGAAACAAGAATTATGTAAAAGAATTGATGTAAGTCATTGTTTCCAAGAGAAAGGGAGACCGGAGTGTAAAAAAGCGTTGTTTTTGGACGGCAATGAAGAAATGACTGTTTTGCGATTTCTCTTGCTCAGAAAGACTTAGAAAGTTGATAATTGTGGGCAATGTTAGAAATGTCATGAGAAACAAGAATTATTTAAAAGAATTGATGTAAGTCATTGTTTCCAAGAGAAAGGGAGACAGGAGTGTAAAAAAGCGTTGTTTTTGGACGGCAATGAAGAAATGACTATGTTTTGCGATTATTCCTGCTCAGAAAGACTTAGAAAGTTGATAATTGTGGGCAATGTTAGAAATGTCATGAGAAACAAGAATTATGTAAAAGAATTGATGTAAGTCATTGTTTCCAAGAGAAAGGGAGACCGGAGTGTAAAAAAGCGTTGTTTTTGGACGACAATGAAGAAATGACTATGTTTTGCGATTTCTCCTGCTCAGAAAGACTTAGAAAGTTGATAATTGTGGGCAATGTTAGAACTGTCATGAGAAACAAGAATTATGTAAAAGAATTGATGTAAGTCATTGTTTCCAAGAGAAAGGGAGACCGGAGTGTAAAAAAGCGTTGTTTTTGGACGGCAATGAAGAAATGACTATGTTTTGCGATTTCTCCTGCTCAGAAAGACTTAGAAAGTTGATAATTGTGGGCAATGTTAGAAATGTCATGAGAAACAAGAATTATGTAAAAAAATTGATGTAAGTCATTGTTTCCAAGAGAAAGGGAGACCGGAGTGTAAAAAAAGCGTTGTTTTTGGACGGCAATGAAGAAATGACTGTTTTGCAATTTCTCCTGCTCAGAAAGACTTAGAAAGTTGATAATTGTGGGCAATGTTAGAAATGTCATGAGAAACAAGAATTATGTAAAAGAATTGATGTAAGTCATTGTTTCCAAGAGAAAGGGAGACCAGAGTGTAAAAAAGCGTTGTTTTTGGACGGCAATGAAGAAATGACTATTTTGCGATTTCTCTTGCTCAGAAAGACTTAGAAAGTTGATAATTGTGGGCAATGTTAGAAATGTCATGAGAAACAAGAATTATGTAAAAAAATTGATGTAAGTCATTGTTTCCAAGAGAAAGGGAGACCGGAGTGTAAAAAAGCGTTGTTTTTGGACGGCAATGAAGAAATGACTGTTTTGCGATTTCTCTTGCTCAGAAAGACTTAGAAAGTTGATAATTGTGGGCAATGTTAGATATGTCATGAGAAACAAGAATTATGTAAAAGAATTGATGTAAGTCATTGTTTCCAAGAGAAAGGGAGACAGGAGTGTAAAAAAGCGTTGTTTTTGGACGGCAATGAAGAAATGACTATGTTTTGCGATTTCTCCTGCTCAGAAAGACTTAGAAAGTTGATAATTGTGGGCTATGTAAGAAATGTCATGAGAAACAAGAATTATGTAAAAGAATTGATGTAAGTCATTGTTTCCAAGAGAAAGGGAGACCGGAGTGTAAAAAAGCGTTGTTTTTGGACGGCAATGAAGAAATGACTGTTTTGCGATTTCTCTTGCTCAGAAAGACTTAGAAAGTTGATAATTGTGGGCAATGTTAGAAATGTCATGAGAAACAAGAATTATTTAAAAGAATTGATGTAAGTCATTGTTTCCAAGAGAAAGGGAGACAGGAGTGTAAAAAAGCGTTGTTTTTGGACGGCAATGAAGAAATGACTATGTTTTGCGATTATTCCTGCTCAGAAAGACTTAGAAAGTTGATAATTGTGGGCAATGTTAGAAATGTCATGAGAAACAAGAATTATGTAAAAGAATTGATGTAAGTCATTGTTTCCAAGAGAAAGGGAGACCGGAGTGTAAAAAAGCGTTGTTTTTGGACGACAATGAAGAAATGACTATGTTTTGCGATTTCTCCTGCTCAGAAAGACTTAGAAAGTTGATAATTGTGGGCAATGTTAGAAATGTCATGAGAAACAAGAATTATGTAAAAAAATTGATGTAAGTCATTGTTTCCAAGAGAAAGGGAGACCGGAGTGTAAAAAAGCGTTGTTTTTGGACGGCAATGAAGAAATGACTGTTTTGCGATTTCTCTTGCTCAGAAAGACTTAGAAAGTTGATAATTGTGGGCAATGTTAGAAATGTCATGAGAAACAAGAATTATGTAAAAGAATTGATGTAAGTCATTGTTTCCAAGAGAAAGGGAGACAGGAGTGTAAAAAAGCGTTGTTTTTGGACGGCAATGAAGAAATGACTATGTTTTGCGATTTCTCCTGCTCAGAAAGACTTAGAAAGTTGATAATTGTGGGCAATGTAAGAAATGTCATGAGAAACAAGAATTATGTAAAAGAATTGATGTAAGTCATTGTTTCCAAGAGAAAGGGAGACCGGAGTGTAAAAAAGCGTTGTTTTTGGACGGCAATGAAGAAATGACTGTTTTGCGATTTCTCTTGCTCAGAAAGACTTAGAAAGTTGATAATTGTGGGCAATGTTAGAAATGTCATGAGAAACAAGAATTATTTAAAAGAATTGATGTAAGTCATTGTTTCCAAGAGAAAGGGAGACAGGAGTGTAAAAAAGCGTTGTTTTTGGACGGCAATGAAGAAATGACTGTTTTGCGATTTCTCCTGCTCAGAAAGACTTAGAAAGTTGATAATTGTGGGCAATGTTAGAAATGTCATGAGAAACAAGAATTATGTAAAAGAATTGATGTAAGTCATTGTTTCCAAGAGAAAGGGAGACCGGAGTGTAAAAAAGCGTTGTTTTTGGACGGCAATGAAGAAATGACTATGTTTTGCGATTTCTCCTGCTCAGAAAGACTTAGAAAGTTGATAATTGTGGGCAATGTTAGAAATGTCATGAGAAACAAGAATTATGTAAAAAAATTGATGTAAGTCATTGTTTCCAAGAGACAGGGAGACCGGAGTGTAAAAAAGCGTTGTTTTTGGACGGCAATGAAGAAATGACTATGTTTTGCGATTTCTCCTGCTCAGAAAGACTTAGAAAGTTGATAATTGTGGGCAATGTAAGAAATGTCATGAGAAACAAGAATTATGTAAAATAATTGATGTAAGTCATTGTTTCCAAGAGAAAGGGAGACCGGAGTGTAAAAAAGCGTTGTTTTTGGACGGCAATGAAGAAATGACTATGTTTTGCGATTTCTCCTGCTCAGAAAGACTTAGAAAGTTGATAATTGTGGGCAATGTTAGAAATGTCATGAGAAACAAGAATTATGTAAAAAAATTGATGTAAGTCATTGTTTCCAAGAGAAAGGGAGACCGGAGTGTAAAAAAAGCGTTGTTTTTGGACGGCAATGAAGAAATGACTGTTTTGCAATTTCTCCTGCTCAGAAAGACTTAGAAAGTTGATAATTGTGGGCAATGTTAGAAATGTCATGAGAAACAAGAATTATGTAAAAGAATTGATGTAAGTCATTGTTTCCAAGAGAAAGGGAGACCAGAGTGTAAAAAAGCGTTGTTTTTGGACGGCAATGAAGAAATGACTATTTTGCGATTTCTCTTGCTCAGAAAGACTTAGAAAGTTGATAATTGTGGGCAATGTTAGAAATGTCATGAGAAACAAGAATTATGTAAAAGAATTGATGTAAGTCATTGTTTCCAAGAGAAAGGGAGACCGGAGTGTAAAAAAGCGTTGTTTTTGGACGGCAATGAAGAAATGACTATGTTTTGCGATTTCTCCTGCTCAGAAAGACTTAGAAAGTTGATAATTGTGGGCAATGTTAGAAATGTCATGAGAAACAAGAATTATGTAAAAGAATTGATGTAAGTCATTGTTTCCAAGAGAAAGGGAGACCGGAGTGTAAAAAAGCGTTGTTTTTGGACGGCAATGAAGAAATGACTATGTTTTGCGATTTCTCCTGCTCAGAAAGACTTAGAAAGTTGATAATTGTGGGCAATGTTAGAAATGTCATGAGAAACAAGAATTATGTAAAAGAATTGATGTAAGTCATTGTTTCCAAGAGAAAGGGAGACAGGAGTGTAAAAAAGCGTTGTTTTTGGACGGCAATGAAGAAATGACTATGTTTTGCGATTTCTCCTGCTCAGAAAGACTTAGAAAGTTGATAATTGTGGGCAATGTAAGAAATGTCATGAGAAACAAGAATTATGTAAAATAATTGATGTAAGTCATTGTTTCCAAGAGAAAGGGAGACCGGAGTGTAAAAAAGCGTTGTTTTTGGACGGCAATGAAGAAATGACTATGTTTTGCGATTTCTCCTGCTCAGAAAGACTTAGAAAGTTGATAATTGTGGGCAATGTAAGAAATGTCATGAGAAACAAGAATTATGTAAAATAATTGATGTAAGTCATTGTTTCCAAGAGAAAGGGAGACCGGAGTGTAAAAAAGCGTTGTTTTTGGACGGCAATGAAGAAATGACTGTTTTGCGATTTCTCCTGCTCAGAAAGACTTAGAAAGTTGATAATTGTGGGCAATGTTAGAAATGTCATGAGAAACAAGAATTATGTAAAAGAATTGATGTAAGTCATTGTTTCCAAGAGAAAGGGAGACCGGAGTGTAAAAAAGCGTTGTTTTTGGACGGCAATGAAGAAATGACTATGTTTTGCGATTTCTCCTGCTCAGAAAGACTTAGAAAGTTGATAATTGTGGGCAATGTTAGAAATGTCATGAGAAACAAGAATTATGTAAAAAAATTGATGTAAGTCATTGTTTCCAAGAGAAAGGGAGACCGGAGTGTAAAAAAGCGTTGTTTTTGGACGGCAATGAAGAAATGACTATTTTGCGATTTCTCTTGCTCAGAAAGACTTAGAAAGTTGATAATTGTGGGCAATGTTAGAAATGTCATGAGAAACAAGAATTATGTAAAAGAATTGATGTAAGTCATTGTTTCCAAGAGAAAGGGAGACAGGAGTGTAAAAAAGCGTTGTTTTTGGACGGCAATGAAGAAATGACTATGTTTTGCGATTTCTCCTGCTCAGAAAGACTTAGAAAGTTGATAATTGTGGGCAATGTTAGAACTGTCATGAGAAACAAGAATTATGTAAAAGAATTGATGTAAGTCATTGTTTCCAAGAGAAAGGGAGACCGGAGTGTAAAAAAGCCTTGTTTTTGGACGGCAATGAAGAAATGACTGTTTTGCGATTTCTCCTGCTCAGAAAGACTTAGAAAGTTGATAATTGTGGGCAATGTTAGAAATGTCATGAGAAACAAGAATTATGTAAAAAAATTGATGTAAGTCATTGTTTCCAAGAGAAAGGGAGACCGGAGTGTAAAAAAAGCGTTGTTTTTGGACGGCAATGAAGAAATGACTGTTTTGCGATTTCTCCTGCTCAGAAAGACTTAGAAAGTTGATAATTGTGGGCAATGTTAGAAATGTCATGAGAAACAAGAATTATGTAAAAGAATTGATGTAAGTCATTGTTTCCAAGAGAAAGGGAGACCGGAGTGTAAAAAAGCGTTGTTTTTGGACGGCAATGAAGAAATGACTATGTTTTGCGATTTCTCCTGCTCAGAAAGACTTAGAAAGTTGATAATTGTGGGAAATGTTAGAAATGTCATGAGAAACAAGAATTATGTAAAAGAATTGATGTAAGTCATTGTTTCCAAGAGAAAGGGAGACCGGAGTGTAAAAAAGCGTTGTTTTTGGACGGCAGTGAAGAAATGACTGTTTTGCGATTTCTCCTGCTCAGAAAGACTTAGAAAGTTGATAATTGTGGGCAATGTTAGAAATGTCATGAGAAACAAGAATTATGTAAAAGAATTGATGTAAGTCATTGTTTCCAAGAGAAAGGGAGACCGGAGTGTAAAAAAGCGTTGTTTTTGGACGGCAATGAAGAAATGACTATGTTTTGCGATTTCTCCTGCTCAGAAAGACTTAGAAAGTTGATAATTGTGGGCAATGTTAGAAATGTCATGAGAAACAAGAATTATGTAAAAAAATTGATGTAAGTCATTGTTTCCAAGAGAAAGGGAGACCGGAGTGTAAAAAAGCGTTGTTTTTGGACGGCAATGAAGAAATGACTATGTTTTGCGATTTCTCCTGCTCAGAAAGACTTAGAAAGTTGATAATTGTGGGCAATGTTAGAAATGTCATGAGAAACAAGAATTATGTAAAAAAATTGATGTAAGTCATTGTTTCCAAGAGAAAGGGAGACCGGAGTGTAAAAAAGCGTTGTTTTTGGACGGCAGTGAAGAAATGACTGTTTTGCGATTTCTCCTGCTCAGAAAGACTTAGAAAGTTGATAATTGTGGGCAATGTTAGAAATGTCATGAGAAACAAGAATTATGTAAAAGAATTGATGTAAGTCATTGTTTCCAAGAGAAAGGGAGACCGGAGTGTAAAAAAGCGTTGTTTTTGGACGGCAATGAAGAAATGACTATGTTTTGCGATTTCTCCTGCTCAGAAAGACTTAGAAAGTTGATAATTGTGGGCAATGTTAGAAATGTCATGAGAAACAAGAATTATGTAAAAAAATTGATGTAAGTCATTGTTTCCAAGAGAAAGGGAGACCGGAGTGTAAAAAAGCGTTGTTTTTGGACGGCAATGAAGAAATGACTATGTTTTGCGATTTCTCCTGCTCAGAAAGACTTAGAAAGTTGATAATTGTGGGCAATGTTAGAAATGTCATGAGAAACAAGAATTATGTAAAAAAATTGATGTAAGTCATTGTTTCCAAGAGAAAGGGAGACCGGAGTGTAAAAAAGCGTTGTTTTTGGACGGCAATGAAGAAATGACTATTTTGCGATTTCTCTTGCTCAGAAAGACTTAGAAAGTTGATAATTGTGGGCAATGTTAGAAATGTCATGAGAAACAAGAATTATGTAAAAGAATTGATGTAAGTCATTGTTTCCAAGAGAAAGGGAGACCGGAGTGTAAAAAAGCGTTGTTTTTGGACGGCAGTGAAGAAATGACTGTTTTGCGATTTCTCCTGCTCAGAAAGACTTAGAAAGTTGATAATTGTGGGCAATGTTAGAAATGTCATGAGAAACAAGAATTATGTAAAAGAATTGATGTAAGTCATTGTTTCCAAGAGAAAGGGAGACCGGAGTGTAAAAAAGCGTTGTTTTTGGACGGCAATGAAGAAATGACTATGTTTTGCGATTTCTCCTGCTCAGAAAGACTTAGAAAGTTGATAATTGTGGGCAATGTTAGAAATGTCATGAGAAACAAGAATTATGTAAAAAAATTGATGTAAGTCATTGTTTCCAAGAGAAAGGGAGACCGGAGTGTAAAAAAGCGTTGTTTTTGGACGGCAATGAAGAAATGACTATTTTGCGATTTCTCTTGCTCAGAAAGACTTAGAAAGTTGATAATTGTGGGCAATGTTAGAAATGTCATGAGAAACAAGAATTATGTAAAAGAATTGATGTAAGTCATTGTTTCCAAGAGAAAGGGAGACCGGAGTGTAAAAAAGCGTTGTTTTTGGACGGCAGTGAAGAAATGACTGTTTTGCGATTTCTCCTGCTCAGAAAGACTTAGAAAGTTGATAATTGTGGGCAATGTTAGAAATGTCATGAGAAACAAGAATTATGTAAAAGAATTGATGTAAGTCATTGTTTCCAAGAGAAAGGGAGACCGGAGTGTAAAAAAGCGTTGTTTTTGGAGGGCAATGAAGAAATGACTATGTTTTGCGATTTCTCCTGCTCAGAAAGACTTAGAAAGTTGATAATTGTGGGCAATGTTAGAAATGTCATGAGAAACAAGAATTATGTAGAAAAATTGATGTAAGTCATTGTTTCCAAGAGAAAGGGAGACCGGAGTGTAAAAAAGCGTTGTTTTTGGACGGCAATGAAGAAATGACTATGTTTTGCGATTTCTCCTGCTCAGAAAGACTTAGAAAGTTGATAATTGTGGGAAATGTTAGAAATGTCATGAGAAACAAGAATTATGTAAAAGAATTGATGTAAGTCATTGTTTCCAAGAGAAAGGGAGACCGGAGTGTAAAAAAGCGTTGTTTTTGGACGGCAATGAAGAAATGACTGTTTTGCGATTTCTCCTGCTCAGAAAGACTTAGAAAGTTGATAATTGTGGGAAATGTTAGAAATGTCATGAGAAACAAGAATTATGTAAAAGAATTGATGTAAGTCATTGTTTCCAAGAGAAAGGGAGACCGGAGTGTAAAAAAGCGTTGTTTTTGGACGGCAATGAAGAAATAACTGTTTTGCGATTTCTCCTGCTCAGAAAGACTTAGAAAGTTGATAATTGTGGGCAATGTTAGAAATGTCATGAGAAACAAGAATTATGTAAAAAAATTGATGTAAGTCATTGTTTCCAAGAGAAAGGGAGACCGGAGTGTAAAAAAGCGTTGTTTTTGGACGGCAATGAAGAAATGACTATTTTGCTATTTCTCTTGCTCAGAAAGACTTAGAAAGTTGATAATTGTGGGCAATGTTAGAAATGTCATGAGAAACAAGAATTATGTAAAAGAATTGATGTAAGTCATTGTTTCCAAGAAAAAGGGAGACAGGAGTGTAAAAAAGCGTTGTTTTTGGACGGCAATGAAGAAATGACTATGTTTTGCGATTTCTCCTGCTCAGAAAGACTTAGAAAGTTGATAATTGTGGGCAATGTTAGAACTGTCATGAGAAACAAGAATTATGTAAAAGAATTGATGTAAGTCATTGTTTCCAAGAGAAAGGGAGACCGGAGTGTAAAAAAGCCTTGTTTTTGGACGGCAATGAAGAAATGACTGTTTTGCGATTTCTCCTGCTCAGAAAGACTTAGAAAGTTGATAATTGTGGGCAATGTTAGAAATGTCATGAGAAACAAGAATTATGTAAAAAAATTGATGTAAGTCATTGTTTCCAAGAGAAAGGGAGACCGGAGTGTAAAAAAAGCGTTGTTTTTGGACGGCAATGAAGAAATGACTGTTTTGCGATTTCTCCTGCTCAGAAAGACTTAGAAAGTTGATAATTGTGGCAATGTTAGAAATGTCATGAGAAACAAGAATTATGTAAAAGAATTGATGTAAGTCATTGTTTCCAAGAGAAAGGGAGACCGGAGTGTAAAAAAGCGTTGTTTTTGGACGGCAATGAAGAAATGACTATGTTTTGCGATTTCTCCTGCTCAGAAAGACTTAGAAAGTTGATAATTGTGGGAAATGTTAGAAATGTCATGAGAAACAAGAATTATGTAAAAGAATTGATGTAAGTCATTGTTTCCAAGAGAAAGGGAGACCGGAGTGTAAAAAAGCGTTGTTTTTGGACGGCAATGAAGAAATGACTGTTTTGCGATTTCTCCTGCTCAGAAAGACTTAGAAAGTTGATAATTGTGGGCAATGTTAGAAATGTCATGAGAAACAAGAATTATGTAAAAGAATTGATGTAAGTCATTGTTTCCAAGAGAAAGGGAGACCGGAGTGTAAAAAAGCGTTGTTTTTGGACGGCAATGAAGAAATGACTATGTTTTGCGATTTCTCCTGCTCAGAAAGACTTAGAAAGTTGATAATTGTGGGCAATGTTAGAAATGTCATGAGAAACAAGAATTATGTAAAAAAATTGATGTAAGTCATTGTTTCCAAGAGAAAGGGAGACCGGAGTGTAAAAAAGCGTTGTTTTTGGACGGCAATGAAGAAATGACTATGTTTTGCGATTTCTCCTGCTCAGAAAGACTTAGAAAGTTGATAATTGTGGGCAATGTAAGAAATGTCATGAGAAACAAGAATTATGTAAAATAATTGATGTAAGTCATTGTTTCCAAGAGAAAGGGAGACCGGAGTGTAAAAAAGCGTTGTTTTTGGACGGCAATGAAGAAATGACTATTTTGCGATTTCTCTTGCTCAGAAAGACTTAGAAAGTTGATAATTGTGGGCAATGTTAGAAATGTCATGAGAAACAAGAATTATGTAAAAGAATTGATGTAAGTCATTGTTTCCAAGAAAAAGGGAGACAGGAGTGTAAAAAAGCGTTGTTTTTGGACGGCAATGAAGAAATGACTATGTTTTGCGATTTCTCCTGCTCAGAAAGACTTAGAAAGTTGATAATTGTGGGCAATGTTAGAACTGTCATGAGAAACAAGAATTATGTAAAAGAATTGATGTAAGTCATTGTTTCCAAGAGAAAGGGAGACCGGAGTGTAAAAAAGCCTTGTTTTTGGACGGCAATGAAGAAATGACTGTTTTGCGATTTCTCCTGCTCAGAAAGACTTAGAAAGTTGATAATTGTGGGCAATGTTAGAAATGTCGTGAGAAACAAGAATTATGTAAAAAAATTGATGTAAGTCATTGTTTCCAAGAGAAAGGGAGACCGGAGTGTAAAAAAAGCGTTGTTTTTGGACGGCAATGAAGAAATGACTGTTTTGCGATTTCTCCTGCTCAGAAAGACTTAGAAAGTTGATAATTGTGGGCAATGTTAGAAATGTCATGAGAAACAAGAATTATGTAAAAGAATTGATGTAAGTCATTGTTTCCAAGAGAAAGGGAGACCGGAGTGTAAAAAAGCGTTGTTTTTGGACGGCAATGAAGAAATGACTATGTTTTGCGATTTCTCCTGCTCAGAAAGACTTAGAAAGTTGATAATTGTGGGAAATGTTAGAAATGTCATGAGAAACAAGAATTATGTAAAAGAATTGATGTAAGTCATTGTTTCCAAGAGAAAGGGAGACCGGAGTGTAAAAAAGCGTTGTTTTTGGACGGCAATGAAGAAATGACTGTTTTGCGATTTCTCCTGCTCAGAAAGACTTAGAAAGTTGATAATTGTGGGCAATGTTAGAAATGTCATGAGAAACAAGAATTATGTAAAAGAATTGATGTAAGTCATTGTTTCCAAGAGAAAGGGAGACCGGAGTGTAAAAAAGCGTTGTTTTTGGACGGCAATGAAGAAATGACTATGTTTTGCGATTTCTCCTGCTCAGAAAGACTTAGAAAGTTGATAATTGTGGGCAATGTTAGAAATGTCATGAGAAACAAGAATTATGTAAAAAAATTGATGTAAGTCATTGTTTCCAAGAGAAAGGGAGACCGGAGTGTAAAAAAGCGTTGTTTTTGGACGGCAATGAAGAAATGACTATGTTTTGCGATTTCTCCTGCTCAGAAAGACTTAGAAAGTTGATAATTGTGGGCAATGTAAGAAATGTCATGAGAAACAAGAATTATGTAAAATAATTGATGTAAGTCATTGTTTCCAAGAGAAAGGGAGACCGGAGTGTAAAAAAGCGTTGTTTTTGGACGGCAATGAAGAAATGACTATGTTTTGCGATTTCTCCTGCTCAGAAAGACTTAGAAAGTTGATAATTGTGGGCAATGTTAGAACTGTCATGAGAAACAAGAATTATGTAAAAGAATTGATGTAAGTCATTGTTTCCAAGAGAAAGGGAGACCGGAGTGTAAAAAAGCCTTGTTTTTGGACGGCAATGAAGAAATGACTGTTTTGCGATTTCTCCTGCTCAGAAAGACTTAGAAAGTTGATAATTGTGGGCAATGTTAGAAATGTCGTGAGAAACAAGAATTATGTAAAAAAATTGATGTAAGTCATTGTTTCCAAGAGAAAGGGAGACCGGAGTGTAAAAAAAGCGTTGTTTTTGGACGGCAATGAAGAAATGACTGTTTTGCGATTTCTCCTGCTCAGAAAGACTTAGAAAGTTGATAATTGTGGGCAATGTTAGAAATGTCATGAGAAACAAGAATTATGTAAAAGAATTGATGTAAGTCATTGTTTCCAAGAGAAAGGGAGACCGGAGTGTAAAAAAGCGTTGTTTTTGGACGGCAATGAAGAAATGACTATGTTTTGCGATTTCTCCTGCTCAGAAAGACTTAGAAAGTTGATAATTGTGGGAAATGTTAGAAATGTCATGAGAAACAAGAATTATGTAAAAGAATTGATGTAAGTCATTGTTTCCAAGAGAAAGGGAGACCGGAGTGTAAAAAAGCGTTGTTTTTGGACGGCAATGAAGAAATGACTGTTTTGCGATTTCTCCTGCTCAGAAAGACTTAGAAAGTTGATAATTGTGGGCAATGTTAGAAATGTCATGAGAAACAAGAATTATGTAAAAGAATTGATGTAAGTCATTGTTTCCAAGAGAAAGGGAGACCGGAGTGTAAAAAAGCGTTGTTTTTGGACGGCAATGAAGAAATGACTATGTTTTGCGATTTCTCCTGCTCAGAAAGACTTAGAAAGTTGATAATTGTGGGCAATGTTAGAAATGTCATGAGAAACAAGAATTATGTAAAAAAATTGATGTAAGTCATTGTTTCCAAGAGAAAGGGAGACCGGAGTGTAAAAAAGCGTTGTTTTTGGACGGCAATGAAGAAATGACTATGTTTTGCGATTTCTCCTGCTCAGAAAGACTTAGAAAGTTGATAATTGTGGGCAATGTAAGAAATGTCATGAGAAACAAGAATTATGTAAAATAATTGATGTAAGTCATTGTTTCCAAGAGAAAGGGAGACCGGAGTGTAAAAAAGCGTTGTTTTTGGACGGCAATGAAGAAATGACTATGTTTTGCGATTTCTCCTGCTCAGAAAGACTTAGAAAGTTGATAATTGTGGGCAATGTTAGAAATGTCATGAGAAACAAGAATTATGTAAAAAAATTGATGTAAGTCATTGTTTCCAAGAGAAAGGGAGACCGGAGTGTAAAAAAAGCGTTGTTTTTGGACGGCAATGAAGAAATGACTGTTTTGCAATTTCTCCTGCTCAGAAAGACTTAGAAAGTTGATAATTGTGGGCAATGTTAGAAATGTCATGAGAAACAAGAATTATGTAAAAGAATTGATGTAAGTCATTGTTTCCAAGAGAAAGGGAGACCAGAGTGTAAAAAAGCGTTGTTTTTGGACGGCAATGAAGAAATGACTATTTTGCGATTTCTCTTGCTCAGAAAGACTTAGAAAGTTGATAATTGTGGGCAATGTTAGAAATGTCATGAGAAACAAGAATTATGTAAAAAAATTGATGTAAGTCATTGTTTCCAAGAGAAAGGGAGACCGGAGTGTAAAAAAGCGTTGTTTTTGGACGGCAATGAAGAAATGACTGTTTTGCGATTTCTCTTGCTCAGAAAGACTTAGAAAGTTGATAATTGTGGGCAATGTTAGAAATGTCATGAGAAACAAGAATTATGTAAAAGAATTGATGTAAGTCATTGTTTCCAAGAGAAAGGGAGACAGGAGTGTAAAAAAGCGTTGTTTTTGGACGGCAATGAAGAAATGACTATGTTTTGCGATTTCTCCTGCTCAGAAAGACTTAGAAAGTTGATAATTGTGGGCAATGTAAGAAATGTCATGAGAAACAAGAATTATGTAAAAGAATTGATGTAAGTCATTGTTTCCAAGAGAAAGGGAGACCGGAGTGTAAAAAAGCGTTGTTTTTGGACGGCAATGAAGAAATGACTGTTTTGCGATTTCTCTTGCTCAGAAAGACTTAGAAAGTTGATAATTGTGGGCAATGTTAGAAATGTCATGAGAAACAAGAATTATTTAAAAGAATTGATGTAAGTCATTGTTTCCAAGAGAAAGGGAGACAGGAGTGTAAAAAAGCGTTGTTTTTGGACGGCAATGAAGAAATGACTATGTTTTGCGATTATTCCTGCTCAGAAAGACTTAGAAAGTTGATAATTGTGGGCAATGTTAGAAATGTCATGAGAAACAAGAATTATGTAAAAGAATTGATGTAAGTCATTGTTTCCAAGAGAAAGGGAGACCGGAGTGTAAAAAAGCGTTGTTTTTGGACGACAATGAAGAAATGACTATGTTTTGCGATTTCTCCTGCTCAGAAAGACTTAGAAAGTTGATAATTGTGGGCAATGTTAGAAATGTCATGAGAAACAAGAATTATGTAAAAAAATTGATGTAAGTCATTGTTTCCAAGAGAAAGGGAGACCGGAGTGTAAAAAAGCGTTGTTTTTGGACGGCAATGAAGAAATGACTGTTTTGCGATTTCTCTTGCTCAGAAAGACTTAGAAAGTTGATAATTGTGGGCAATGTTAGAAATGTCATGAGAAACAAGAATTATGTAAAAGAATTGATGTAAGTCATTGTTTCCAAGAGAAAGGGAGACAGGAGTGTAAAAAAGCGTTGTTTTTGGACGGCAATGAAGAAATGACTATGTTTTGCGATTTCTCCTGCTCAGAAAGACTTAGAAAGTTGATAATTGTGGGCAATGTAAGAAATGTCATGAGAAACAAGAATTATGTAAAAGAATTGATGTAAGTCATTGTTTCCAAGAGAAAGGGAGACCGGAGTGTAAAAAAGCGTTGTTTTTGGACGGCAATGAAGAAATGACTGTTTTGCGATTTCTCTTGCTCAGAAAGACTTAGAAAGTTGATAATTGTGGGCAATGTTAGAAATGTCATGAGAAACAAGAATTATTTAAAAGAATTGATGTAAGTCATTGTTTCCAAGAGAAAGGGAGACAGGAGTGTAAAAAAGCGTTGTTTTTGGACGGCAATGAAGAAATGACTGTTTTGCGATTTCTCCTGCTCAGAAAGACTTAGAAAGTTGATAATTGTGGGCAATGTTAGAAATGTCATGAGAAACAAGAATTATGTAAAAGAATTGATGTAAGTCATTGTTTCCAAGAGAAAGGGAGACCGGAGTGTAAAAAAGCGTTGTTTTTGGACGGCAATGAAGAAATGACTATGTTTTGCGATTTCTCCTGCTCAGAAAGACTTAGAAAGTTGATAATTGTGGGCAATGTTAGAAATGTCATGAGAAACAAGAATTATGTAAAAAAATTGATGTAAGTCATTGTTTCCAAGAGACAGGGAGACCGGAGTGTAAAAAAGCGTTGTTTTTGGACGGCAATGAAGAAATGACTATGTTTTGCGATTTCTCCTGCTCAGAAAGACTTAGAAAGTTGATAATTGTGGGCAATGTAAGAAATGTCATGAGAAACAAGAATTATGTAAAATAATTGATGTAAGTCATTGTTTCCAAGAGAAAGGGAGACCGGAGTGTAAAAAAGCGTTGTTTTTGGACGGCAATGAAGAAATGACTATGTTTTGCGATTTCTCCTGCTCAGAAAGACTTAGAAAGTTGATAATTGTGGGCAATGTTAGAAATGTCATGAGAAACAAGAATTATGTAAAAAAATTGATGTAAGTCATTGTTTCCAAGAGAAAGGGAGACCGGAGTGTAAAAAAAGCGTTGTTTTTGGACGGCAATGAAGAAATGACTGTTTTGCAATTTCTCCTGCTCAGAAAGACTTAGAAAGTTGATAATTGTGGGCAATGTTAGAAATGTCATGAGAAACAAGAATTATGTAAAAGAATTGATGTAAGTCATTGTTTCCAAGAGAAAGGGAGACCAGAGTGTAAAAAAGCGTTGTTTTTGGACGGCAATGAAGAAATGACTATTTTGCGATTTCTCTTGCTCAGAAAGACTTAGAAAGTTGATAATTGTGGGCAATGTTAGAAATGTCATGAGAAACAAGAATTATGTAAAAAAATTGATGTAAGTCATTGTTTCCAAGAGAAAGGGAGACCGGAGTGTAAAAAAGCGTTGTTTTTGGACGGCAATGAAGAAATGACTGTTTTGCGATTTCTCTTGCTCAGAAAGACTTAGAAAGTTGATAATTGTGGGCAATGTTAGAAATGTCATGAGAAACAAGAATTATGTAAAAAAATTGATGTAAGTCATTGTTTCCAAGAGAAAGGGAGACCGGAGTGTAAAAAAAGCGTTGTTTTTGGACGGCAATGAAGAAATTACTGTTTTGCGATTTCTCCTGCTCAGAAAGACTTAGAAAGTTGATAATTGTGGGCAATGTTAGAAATGTCATGAGAAACAAGAATTATGTAAAAGAATTGATGTAAGTCATTGTTTCCAAGAGAAAGGGAGACCGGAGTGTAAAAAAGCGTTGTTTTTGGACGGCAATGAAGAAATGACTATGTTTTGCGATTTCTCCTGCTCAGAAAGACTTAGAAAGTTGATAATTGTGGGAAATGTTAGAAATGTCATGAGAAACAAGAATTATGTAAAAGAATTGATGTAAGTCATTGTTTCCAAGAGAAAGGGAGACCGGAGTGTAAAAAAGCGTTGTTTTTGGACGGCAATGAAGAAATGACTGTTTTGCGATTTCTCCTGCTCAGAAAGACTTAGAAAGTTGATAATTGTGGGCAATGTTAGAAATGTCATGAGAAACAAGAATTATGTAAAAGAATTGATGTAAGTCATTGTTTCCAAGAGAAAGGGAGACCGGAGTGTAAAAAAGCGTTGTTTTTGGACGGCAATGAAGAAATGACTATGTTTTGCGATTTCTCCTGCTCAGAAAGACTTAGAAAGTTGATAATTGTGGGCAATGTTAGAAATGTCATGAGAAACAAGAATTATGTAAAAAAATTGATGTAAGTCATTGTTTCCAAGAGAAAGAGAGACCGGAGTGTAAAAAAAGCGTTGTTTTTGGACGGCAATGAAGAAATGACTGTTTTGCAATTTCTCCTGCTCAGAAAGACTTAGAAAGTTGATAATTGTGGGCAATGTTAGAAATGTCATGAGAAACAAGAATTATGTAAAAGAATTGATGTAAGTCATTGTTTCCAAGAGAAAGGGAGACCAGAGTGTAAAAAAGCGTTGTTTTTGGACGGCAATGAAGAAATGACTATTTTGCGATTTCTCTTGCTCAGAAAGACTTAGAAAGTTGATAATTGTGGGCAATGTTAGAAATGTCATGAGAAACAAGAATTATGTAAAAAAATTGATGTAAGTCATTGTTTCCAAGAGAAAGGGAGACCGGAGTGTAAAAAAGCGTTGTTTTTGGAAGGCAATGAAGAAATGACTGTTTTGCGATTTCTCTTGCTCAGAAAGACTTAGAAAGTTGATAATTGTGGGCAATGTTAGAAATGTCATGAGAAACAAGAATTATGTAAAAGAATTGATGTAAGTCATTGTTTCCAAGAGAAAGGGAGACAGGAGTGTAAAAAAGCGTTGTTTTTGGACGGCAATGAAGAAATGACTATGTTTTGCGATTTCTCCTGCTCAGAAAGACTTAGAAAGTTGATAATTGTGGGCAATGTAAGAAATGTCATGAGAAACAAGAATTATGTAAAAGAATTGATGTAAGTCATTGTTTCCAAGAGAAAGGGAGACCGGAGTGTAAAAAAGCGTTGTTTTTGGACGGCAATGAAGAAATGACTCTTTTGCGATTTCTCTTGCTCAGAAAGACTTAGAAAGTTGATAATTGTGGGCAATGTTAGAAATGTCATGAGAAACAAGAATTATTTAAAAGAATTGATGTAAGTCATTGTTTCCAAGAGAAAGGGAGACAGGAGTGTAAAAAAGCGTTGTTTTTGGACGGCAATGAAGAAATGACTATGTTTTGCGATTATTCCTGCTCAGAAAGACTTAGAAAGTTGATAATTGTGGGCAATGTTAGAAATGTCATGAGAAACAAGAATTATGTAAAAGAATTGATGTAAGTCATTGTTTCCAAGAGAAAGGGAGACCGGAGTGTAAAAAAGCGTTGTTTTTGGACGACAATGAAGAAATGACTATGTTTTGCGATTTCTCCTGCTCAGAAAGACTTAGAAAGTTGATAATTGTGGGCAATGTTAGAAATGTCATGAGAAACAAGAATTATGTAAAAAAATTGATGTAAGTCATTGTTTCCAAGAGAAAGGGAGACCGGAGTGTAAAAAAGCGTTGTTTTTGGACGGCAATGAAGAAATGACTGTTTTGCGATTTCTCTAGCTCAGAAAGACTTAGAAAGTTGATAATTGTGGGCAATGTTAGAAATGTCATGAGAAACAAGAATTATGTAAAAGAATTGATGTAAGTCATTGTTTCCAAGAGAAAGGGAGACAGGAGTGTAAAAAAGCGTTGTTTTTGGACGGCAATGAAGAAATGACTGTTTTGCGATTTCTCCTGGTCAGAAAGACTTAGAAAGTTGATAATTGTGGGCAATGTTAGAAATGTCATGAGAAACAAGAATTATGTAAAAGAATTGATGTAAGTAATTGTTTCCAAGAGAAAGGGAGACCGGAGTGTAAAAAAGCGTTGTTTTTGGACGGCAATGAAGAAATGACTATGTTTTGCGATTTCTCCTGCTCAGAAAGACTTAGAAAGTTGATAATTGTGGGCAATGTTAGAAATGTCATGAGAAACAAGAATTATGTAAAAAAATTGATGTAAGTCATTGTTTCCAAGAGAAAGGGAGACCGGAGTGTAAAAAAGCGTTGTTTTTGGACGGCAATGAAGAAATGACTATGTTTTGCGATTTCTCCTGCTCAGAAAGACTTAGAAAGTTGATAATTGTGGGCAATGTAAGAAATGTCATGAGAAACAAGAATTATGTAAAATAATTGATGTAAGTCATTGTTTCCAAGAGAAAGGGAGACCGGAGTGTAAAAAAGCGTTGTTTTTGGACGGCAATGAAGAAATGACTATGTTTTGCGATTTCTCCTGCTCAGAAAGACTTAGAAAGTTGATAATTGTGGGCAATGTTAGAAATGTCATGAGAAACAAGAATTATGTAAAAAAATTGATGTAAGTCATTGTTTCCAAGAGAAAGGGAGACCGGAGTGTAAAAAAAGCGTTGTTTTTGGACGGCAATGAAGAAATGACTGTTTTGCAATTTCTCCTGCTCAGAAAGACTTAGAAAGTTGATAATTGTGGGCAATGTTAGAAATGTCATGAGAAACAAGAATTATGTAAAAGAATTGATGTAAGTCATTGTTTCCAAGAGAAAGGGAGACCAGAGTGTAAAAAAGCGTTGTTTTTGGACGGCAATGAAGAAATGACTATTTTGCGATTTCTCTTGCTCAGAAAGACTTAGAAAGTTGATAATTGTGGGCAATGTTAGAAATGTCATGAGAAACAAGAATTATGTAAAAAAATTGATGTAAGTCATTGTTTCCAAGAGAAAGGGAGACCGGAGTGTAAAAAAGCGTTGTTTTTGGACGGCAATGAAGAAATGACTGTTTTGCGATTTCTCTTGCTCAGAAAGACTTAGAAAGTTGATAATTGTGGGCAATGTTAGAAATGTCATGAGAAACAAGAATTATGTAAAAGAATTGATGTAAGTCATTGTTTCCAAGAGAAAGGGAGACAGGAGTGTAAAAAAGCTTTGTTTTTGGACGGCAATGAAGAAATGACTATGTTTTGCGATTTCTCCTGCTCAGAAAGACTTAGAAAGTTGATAATTGTGGGCAATGTAAGAAATGTCATGAGAAACAAGAATTATGTAAAAGAATTGATGTAAGTCATTGTTTCCAAGAGAAAGGGAGACCGGAGTGTAAAAAAGCGTTGTTTTTGGACGGCAATGAAGAAATGACTGTTTTGCGATTTCTCTTGCTCAGAAAGACTTAGAAAGTTGATAATTGTGGGCAATGTTAGAAATGTCATGAGAAACAAGAATTATTTAAAAGAATTGATGTAAGTCATTGTTTCCAAGAGAAAGGGAGACAGGAGTGTAAAAAAGCGTTGTTTTTGGACGGCAATGAAGAAATGACTATGTTTTGCGATTATTCCTGCTCAGAAGGACTTAGAAAGTTGATAATTGTGGGCAATGTTAGAAATGTCATGAGAAACAAGAATTATGTAAAAGAATTGATGTAAGTCATTGTTTCCAAGAGAAAGGGAGACCGGAGTGTAAAAAAGCGTTGTTTTTGGACGACAATGAAGAAATGACTATGTTTTGCGATTTCTCCTGCTCAGAAAGACTTAGAAAGTTGATAATTGTGGGCAATGTTAGAAATGTCATGAGAAACAAGAATTATGTAAAAAAATTGATGTAAGTCATTGTTTCCAAGAGAAAGGGAGACCGGAGTGTAAAAAAGCGTTGTTTTTGGACGGCAATGAAGAAATGACTGTTTTGCGATTTCTCTTGCTCAGAAAGACTTAGAAAGTTGATAATTGTGGGCAATGTTAGAAATGTCATGAGAAACAAGAATTATGTAAAAGAATTGATGTAAGTCATTGTTTCCAAGAGAAAGGGAGACAGGAGTGTAAAAAAGCGTTGTTTTTGGACGGCAATGAAGAAATGACTATGTTTTGCGATTTCTCCTGCTCAGAAAGACTTAGAAAGTTGATAATTGTGGGCAATGTAAGAAATGTCATGAGAAACAAGAATTATGTAAAAGAATTGATGTAAGTCATTGTTTCCAAGAGAAAGGGAGACCGGAGTGTAAAAAAGCGTTGTTTTTGGACCGCAATGAAGAAATGACTGTTTTGCGATTTCTCTTGCTCAGAAAGACTTAGAAAGTTGATAATTGTGGGCAATGTTAGAAATGTCATGAGAAACAAGAATTATGTAAAAGAATTTATGTAAGTCATTGTTTCCAAGAGAAAGGGAGACAGGAGTGTAAAAAAGCGTTGTTTTTGGACGGCAATGAAGAAATGACTATGTTTTGCGATTATTCCTGCTCAAAAAGACTTAGAAAGTTGATAATTGTGGGCAATGTTAGAAATGTCATGAGAAACAAGAATTATGTAAAAAAATTGATGTAAGTCATTGTTTCCAAGAGAAAGGGAGACAGGAGTGTAAAAAAGCGTTGTTTTTGGACGCCAATGAAGAAATGACTATGTTTTGCGATTTCTCCTGCTCAGAAAGACTTAGAAAGTTGATAATTGTGGGCAATGTAAGAAATGTCATGAGAAACAAGAATTATGTAAAATAATTGATGTAAGTCATTGTTTCCAAGAGAAAGGGAGACCGGAGTGTAAAAAAGCGTTGTTTTTGGACGGCAATGAAGAAATGACTATGTTTTGCGATTTCTCCTGCTCAGAAAGACTTAGAAAGTTGATAATTGTGGGCAATGTTAGAAATGTCATGAGAAACAAGAATTATGTAAAAGAATTGATGTAAGTCATTGTTTCCAAGAGAAAGGGAGACCGGAGTGTAAAAAAGCGTTGTTTTTGGACGGCAATGAAGAAATGACTATTTTGCGATTTCTCTTGCTCAGAAAGACTTAGAAAGTTGATAATTGTGGGCAATGTTAGAAATGTCATGAGAAACAAGAATTATGTAAAAGAATTGATGTAAGTCATTGTTTCCAAGAGAAAGGGAGACAGGAGTGTAAAAAAGCGTTGTTTTTGGACGGCAATGAAGAAATGACTATGTTTTGCGATTTCTCCTGCTCAGAAAGACTTAGAAAGTTGATAATTGTGGGCAATGTTAGAACTGTCATGAGAAACAAGAATTATGTAAAAGAATTGATGTAAGTCATTGTTTCCAAGAGAAAGGGAGACCGGAGTGTAAAAAAGCCTTGTTTTTGGACGGCAATGAAGAAATGACTGTTTTGCGATTTCTCCTGCTCAGAAAGACTTAGAAAGTTGATAATTGTGGGCAATGTTAGAACTGTCATGAGAAACAAGAATTATGTAAAAGAATTGATGTAAGTCATTGTTTCCAAGAGAAAGGGAGACAGGAGTGTAAAAAAGCGTTGTTTTTGGACGCCAATGAAGAAATGACTGTTTTGCGATTTCTCCTGCTCAGAAATACTTAGAAAGTTGATAATTGTGGGCAATGTTAGAAATGTCATGAGAAACAAGAATTATGTAAAAGAATTGATGTAAGTCATTGTTTCCAAGAGAAAGGGAGACCGGAGTGTAAAAAAGCGTTGTTTTTGGACCGCAATGAAGAAATGACTGTTTTGCGATTTCTCTTGCTCAGAAAGACTTAGAAAGTTGATAATTGTGGGCAATGTTAGAAATGTCATGAGAAACAAGAATTATGTAAAAGAATTTATGTAAGTCATTGTTTCCAAGAGAAAGGGAGACAGGAGTGTAAAAAAGCGTTGTTTTTGGACGGCAATGAAGAAATGACTATGTTTTGCGATTATTCCTGCTCAAAAAGACTTAGAAAGTTGATAATTGTGGGCAATGTTAGAAATGTCATGAGAAACAAGAATTATGTAAAAAAATTGATGTAAGTCATTGTTTCCAAGAGAAAGGGAGACAGGAGTGTAAAAAAGCGTTGTTTTTGGACGCCAATGAAGAAATGACTATGTTTTGCGATTTCTCCTGCTCAGAAAGACTTAGAAAGTTGATAATTGTGGGCAATGTAAGAAATGTCATGAGAAACAAGAATTATGTAAAATAATTGATGTAAGTCATTGTTTCCAAGAGAAAGGGAGACCGGAGTGTAAAAAAGCGTTGTTTTTGGACGGCAATGAAGAAATGACTATGTTTTGCGATTTCTCCTGCTCAGAAAGACTTAGAAAGTTGATAATTGTGGGCAATGTTAGAAATGTCATGAGAAACAAGAATTATGTAAAAAAATTGATGTAAGTCATTGTTTCCAAGAGAAAGGGAGACCGGAGTGTAAAAAAGCGTTGTTTTTGGACGGCAATGAAGAAATGACTATTTTGCGATTTCTCTTGCTCAGAAAGACTTAGAAAGTTGATAATTGTGGGCAATGTTAGAAATGTCATGAGAAACAAGAATTATGTAAAAGAATTGATGTAAGTCATTGTTTCCAAGAGAAAGGGAGACAGGAGTGTAAAAAAGCGTTGTTTTTGGACGGCAATGAAGAAATGACTATGTTTTGCGATTTCTCCTGCTCAGAAAGACTTAGAAAGTTGATAATTGTGGGCAATGTTAGAACTGTCATGAGAAACAAGAATTATGTAAAAGAATTGATGTAAGTCATTGTTTCCAAGAGAAAGGGAGACCGGAGTGTAAAAAAGCCTTGTTTTTGGACGGCAATGAAGAAATGACTGTTTTGCGATTTCTCCTGCTCAGAAAGACTTAGAAAGTTGATAATTGTGGGCAATGTTAGAACTGTCATGAGAAACAAGAATTATGTAAAAGAATTGATGTAAGTCATTGTTTCCAAGAGAAAGGGAGACAGGAGTGTAAAAAAGCGTTGTTTTTGGACGCCAATGAAGAAATGACTGTTTTGCGATTTCTCCTGCTCAGAAATACTTAGAAAGTTGATAATTGTGGGCAATGTTAGAAATGTCATGAGAAACAAGAATTATGTAAAAGAATTGATGTAAGTCATTGTTTCCAAGAGAAAGGGAGATCGGAGTGTAAAAAAGCGTTGTTTTTGGACGGCAATGAAGAAATTACTGTTTTGCGATTTCTCTTGCTCAGAAAGACTTAGAAAGTTGATAATTGTGGGCAATGTTAGAAATGTCATGAGAAACAAGAATTATGTAAAAAAATTGATGTAAGTCATTGTTTCCAAGAGAAAGGGAGACCGGAGTGTAAAAAAAGCGTTGTTTTTGGACGGCAATGAAGAAATGACTGTTTTGCAATTTCTCCTGCTCAGAAAGACTTAGAAAGTTGATAATTGTGGGCAATGTTAGAAATGTCATGAGAAACAAGAATTATGTAAAAGAATTGATGTAAGTCATTGTTTCCAAGAGAAAGGGAGACCAGAGTGTAAAAAAGCGTTGTTTTTGGACGGCAATGAAGAAATGACTATTTTGCGATTTCTCTTGCTCAGAAAGACTTAGAAAGTTGATAATTGTGGGCAATGTTAGAAATGTCATGAGAAACAAGAATTATGTAAAAAAATTGATGTAAGTCATTGTTTCCAAGAGAAAGGGAGACCGGAGTGTAAAAAAGCGTTGTTTTTGGACGGCAATGAAGAAATGACTGTTTTGCGATTTCTCTTGCTCAGAAAGACTTAGAAAGTTGATAATTGTGGGCAATGTTAGAAATGTCATGAGAAACAAGAATTATGTAAAAGAATTGATGTAAGTCATTGTTTCCAAGAGAAAGGGAGACAGGAGTGTAAAAAAGCGTTGTTTTTGGACGGCAATGAAGAAATGACTATGTTTTGCGATTTCTCCTGCTCAGAAAGACTTAGAAAGTTGATAATTGTGGGCAATGTAAGAAATGTCATGAGAAACAAGAATTATGTAAAAGAATTGATGTAAGTCATTGTTTCCAAGAGAAAGGGAGACCGGAGTGTAAAAAAGCGTTGTTTTTGGACGGCAATGAAGAAATGACTGTTTTGCGATTTCTCTTGCTCAGAAAGACTTAGAAAGTTGATAATTGTGGGCAATGTTAGAAATGTCATGAGAAACAAGAATTATTTAAAAGAATTGATGTAAGTCATTGTTTCCAAGAGAAAGGGAGACAGGAGTGTAAAAAAGCGTTGTTTTTGGACGGCAATGAAGAAATGACTATGTTTTGCGATTATTCCTGCTCAGAAAGACTTAGAAAGTTGATAATTGTGGGCAATGTTAGAAATGTCATGAGAAACAAGAATTATGTAAAAGAATTGATGTAAGTCATTGTTTCCAAGAGAAAGGGAGACCGGAGTGTAAAAAAGCGTTGTTTTTTGGACGACAATGAAGAAATGACTATGTTTTGCGATTTCTCCTGCTCAGAAAGACTTAGAAAGTTGATAATTGTGGCAATGTTAGAAATGTCATGAGAAACAAGAATTATGTAAAAAAATTGATGTAAGTCATTGTTTCCAAGAGAAAGGGAGACCGGAGTGTAAAAAAGCGTTGTTTTTGGACGGCAATGAAGAAATGACTGTTTTGCGATTTCTCTTGCTCAGAAAGACTTAGAAAGTTGATAATTGTGGGCAATGTTAGAAATGTCATGAGAAACAAGAATTATGTAAAAGAATTGATGTAAGTCATTGTTTCCAAGAGAAAGGGAGACAGGAGTGTAAAAAAGCGTTGTTTTTGGACGGCAATGAAGAAATGACTATGTTTTGCGATTTCTCCTGCTCAGAAAGACTTAGAAAGTTGATAATTGTGGGCAATGTAAGAAATGTCATGAGAAACAAGAATTATGTAAAAGAATTGATGTAAGTCATTGTTTCCAAGAGAAAGGGAGACCGGAGTGTAAAAAAAGCGTTGTTTTTGGACCTCAATGAAGAAATGACTGTTTTGCGATTTCTCTTGCTCAGAAAGACTTAGAAAGTTGATAATGTGGGCAATGTTAGAAATGTCATGAGAAACAAGAATTATGTAAAAGAATTGATGTAAGTCATTGTTTCCAAGAGAAAGGGAGACAGGAGTGGTAAAAAAGCGTTGTTTTTGGACGGCAATGAAGAAATGACTATGTTTTGCGATTTCTCCTGCTCAGAAAGACTTAGAAAGTTGATAATTGTGGGCAATGTAAGAAATGTCATGAGAAACAAGAATTATGTAAAATAATTGATGTAAGTCATTGTTTCCAAGAGAAAGGGAGACCGGAGTGTAAAAAAGCGTTGTTTTTGGACGGCAATGAAGAAATGACTATGTTTTGCGATTTCTCCTGCTCAGAAAGACTTAGAAAGTTGATAATTGTGGGTAATGTTAGAAATGTCCATGAGAAACAAGAATTATGTAAAAAAATTGATGTAAGTCATTGTTTCCAAGAGAAAGGGAGACCGGAGTGTAAAAAAGCGTTGTTTTTGGACGGCAATGAAGAAATGACTATTTTGCGATTTCTCTTGCTCAGAAAGACTTAGAAAGTTGATAATTGTGGGCAATGTTAGAAATGTCATGAGAAACAAGAATTATGTAAAAGAATTGATGTAAGTCATTGTTTCCAAGAGAAAGGGAGACAGGAGTGTAAAAAAGCGTTGTTTTTGGACGGCAATGAAGAAATGACTATGTTTTGCGATTTCTCCTGCTCAGAAAGACTTAGAAAGTTGATAATTGTGGGCAATGTTAGAACTGTCATGAGAAACAAGAATTATGTAAAAGAATTGATGTAAGTCATTGTTTTCCAAGAGAAAGGGAGACCGGAGTGTAAAAAAGCCTTGTTTTTGGACGGCAATGAAGAAATGACTGTTTTGCGATTTCTCCTGCTCAGAAAGACTTAGAAAGTTGATAATTGTGGGCAATGTTAGAAATGTCATGAGAAACAAGAATTATGTAAAAGAATTGATGTAAGTCATTGTTTCCAAGAGAAAGGGAGACAGGAGTGTAAAAAAGCAATGTTTTTGGACGGCAATGAAGAAATGACTATGTTTGCGATTTCTCCTGCTCAAAAGACTTAGAAAGTTGATTATTGTGGGGCAATGTTAGAAATGTCATGAGAAACAAGAATTATGTAAAAGAATTGATGTAAGTCATTGTTTCCAAGAGAAAGGGAGATCGGAGTGTAAAAAAGCGTTGTTTTTGGACGGCAATGAAGAAATGACTGTTTTGCGATTTCTCCTTGCTCAGAAAGACTTAGAAAGTTGATAATTGTGGGCAATGTTAGAAATGTCATGAGAAACAAGAATTATGTAAAAGAATTGATGTAAGTCATTGTTTCCAAGAGAAAGGAGACAGGAGTGTAAAAAAGCGTTGTTTTTGGACGGCAATGAAGAAATGACCATGTTTTGCGATTTCTCCTGCTCAGAAAGACTTAGAAAGTTGATAATTGTGGGAAATGTTAGAAATGTCATGAGAAACAAGAATTATGTAAAAGAACTGATGTAAGTCATTGTTTCCAAGAGAAAGGGAGACCGGAGTGTAAAAAAGCGTTGTTTTTGGACGGCAATGAAGAAATGACTATGTTTTGCGATTTCTCCTGCTCAGAAAGACTTAGAAAGTTGATAATTGTGGGAAATGTTAGAAATGTCATGAGAAACAAGAATTATGTAAAAGAATTGATGTAAGTCATTGTTTCCAAGAGAAAGGGAGAGCGGAGTGTAAAAAAGCGTTGTTTTTAGACGGCAATGAAGAAATGACTGTTTTGCGATTTCTCTTGCTCAGAAAGACTTAGAAAGTTGATAATTGTGGGCAATGTTAGAAATGTCATGAGAAACAAGAATTATGTAAAAGAATTGATGTAAGTCATTGTTTCCAAGAGAAAGGGAGACAGGAGTGTAAAAAAGCGTTGTTTTTGGACGGCAATGAAGAAATGACTAGTTTTGCGATTTCTCCTGCTCAAAAGACTTAGAAAGTTGATTATTGTGGGCAATGTAAGAAATGTCATGAGAAACAAGAATTATGTAAAAGAATTGATGTAAGTCATTGTTTCCAAGAGAAAGGGAGACAGGAGTGTAAAAAAGCGTTGTTTTTGGACGGCAATGAAGAAATGACTGTTTTGCGATTTCTCCTGCTCAGAAAGACTTAGAAAGTTGATAATTGTGGGCAATGTTAGAAATGTCATGAGAAACAAGAATTATGTAAAAGAATTGATGTAAGTCATTGTTTCCAAGAGAAAGGGAGAGCGGAGTGTAAAAAAGCGTTGTTTTTGGACGGCAATGAAGAAATGACTGTTTTTGCGATTTCTCTGCTCAGAAAGACTTAGAAAGTTGATAATTGTGGGCAATGTTAGAAATGTCATGAGAAACAAGAATTATGTAAAAGAACTGATGTAAGTCATTGTTTCCAAGAGAAAGGGAGACCGGAGTGTAAAAAAGCGTTGTTTTTGGACGGCAATGAAGAAATGACTATGTTTTGCGATTTCTCTGCTCAGAAAGACTTAGAAAGTTGATAATTGTGGGAAATGTTAGAAATGTCATGAGAAACAAGAATTATGTAAAAGAATTGATGTAAGTCATTGTTTCCAAGAGAAAGGGAGACAGGAGTGTAAAAAAGCGTTGTTTTTGGACGGCAATGAAGAAATGACTATGTTTTGCGATTTCTCCTGCTCAGAAAGAATTAGAAAGATGATAATTGTGGGCAATGTAAGAAATGTCATGAGAAACAAGAATTATGTAAAAGAATTGATGTAAGTCATTGTTTCCAAGAGAAAGGTGACAGGAGTGTAAAAAAGCGTTGTTTTTGGACGCCAATGAAGAAATGACTGTTTTGCGATTTCTCCTGCTCAGAAAGACTTAGAAAGTTGATAATTGTGGGCAATGTTAGAAATGTCATGAGAAACAAGAATTATGTAAAAGAATTGATGTAAGTCCATTGTTTCCAAGAGAAAGGGAGACCGGAGTGTAAAAAAGCGTTGTTTTTGGACGCCAATGAAGAAATGACTGTTTTGCGATTTCTCCTGCTCAGAAAGACTTAGAAAGTTGATAATTGTGGCAATGTTAGAAATGTCATGAGAAACAGAATTATGTAAAAGAATTGATGCAAGTCATTGTTTCCAGAGAAAGGGAGACAGGAGTGTAAAAAAGCGTTGTTTTTGGACGCCAATGAAGAAATGACTATGTTTTGCGATTTCTCCTGCTCAGAAAGACTTAGAAAGTTGATAATTGTGGGCAATGTAAGAAATGTCATGAGAAACAAGAATTATGTAAAAGAATTGATGTAAGTCATTGTTTCCAAGAGAAAGGGAGACAGGAGTGTAAAAAAGCGTTGTTTTTTGGACGCCAATGAAGAAATGACTGTTTTGCGATGTTCTCCTGCTCAGAAAGACTTAGAAAGTTGATAATTGTGGGCAATGTTAGAAATGTCATGAGAAACAAGAATTATGTAAAAGAATTGATGTAAGTCATTGTTTCCAGAGAAAGGGAGACCGAGTGTAAAAAAGCGTTGTTTAGGACGGCAATGAAGAAATGACAGTTTTGCGATTTCTCTGCTCAGAAAGACTTAGAGAGTTGATAATTGTGGGCAATGTTAGAAATGTCATGAGAAACAAGAATTATGTAAAAGAATTGATGTAAGTCATTGTTTCCAAGAGAAAGGGAGACCGGAGTGTAAAAAAGCGTTGTTTTGGACGCCAATGAAGAAATGACTGTTTTGCGAGTTCTCTTGCTCAGAAAGACTTAGAAAGTTGATAATTGTGGGCATGTTAGAAATGTCATGAGAAACAAGAATTATGTAAAAGAATTGATGTGAGTCATTGTTTCCAAGAGAAGGGAGACAGGAGTGTAAAAAAGCGTTGTTTTTGGACGGCAATGAAGAAATGACTATGTTTTGCGATTTCTCCTGCTCAGAAAGACTTAGAAAGTTGATAATTGTAGGCAATGTTAGAAATGTCATGAGAAACAAGAAGTATGTAAAAGAATTGATGTAAGTCATTGTTTCCAAGAGAAAGGGAGACCGGAGTGTAAAAAAGCGTTGTTTTGGACGCCAATGAAGAAATGACTGTTTTGCGATTTCTCCTTGCTCAGAAAGACTTAGAAAGTTGATAATTGTGGGCAATGTTAGAAATGTCATGAGAAACAAGAATTATGTAAAAGAATTGATGTAAGTCATTGTTTCCAAGAGAAAGGGAGACAGGAGTTGTAAAAAAAGCGTTGTTTTTGGACGCAATGAAGAAACGACTTGTTTGCGATTTCTCCTGCTCAGAAAGACTTAGAAAGTTGATAATTGTGGGAAATGTTAGAAATGTTCATGAGAAACAAGAATTATGTAAAAGAATTGATGTAAGTCATTGTTTCCAAGAGAAAGGGAGACGGAGTGTAAAAAAGCCTTGTTTTTGGACGGCAATGAAGAAATGACTGTTTTTGCGATTTCTCCTGCTCAGAAAGACTTAGAAAGTTGATAATTGTGGGCAATGTTAGAAATGTCATGAGAAACAAGAATTATGTAAAAGAATTGATGTAAGTCATTGTTTCCAAGAGAAAAGGAGACAGGAGTGTAAAAAAGCGTTGTTTTTGGACGCAATGAAGAATGACTGTTTTGCGATGTCTCTGCTCAGAAAGACTTAGAAGTTGATAATTGTGGGCAATGTTAGAAATGTCATGAGAAACAAGATTATGTTAAAAGAATTGATGTAAGTCATTGTTTCCAAGAGAAAGGGAGATCCGGAGTGTAAAAAAGCGTGTTTTTGGACGGCAATGAAGAATGACTGTGTTTGCGATTCTCTGCTCAGAAAGACTTAGAAAGTTGATAATTGTGGGCAATGTTAGAAATGTCATGAGAAACAAGAATTATGTAAAAGAATTGATGTAAGTCATTGTTTCCAAGAGAAAGGGAGACCAGGAGTGTAAAAAAGCGTTGTTTTTGGACGGCAATGAAGAAATGACTGTTTTTGCGATTTCTCCTGCTCAGAAAGACTTAGAAAGTTGATAATTGTGGGCAATGTTAGAAATGTCATGAGAAACAAGAATTATGTAAAAGAATTGATGTAAGTCATTGTTTCCAAGAGAAAGGGAGACCGGAGTGTAAAAAGCCGTTGTTTTTGGACGGCAATGAAGAAATGACTGTTTTGCGATTTCTCCTGCTCAGAAAGACTTAGAAAGTTGATAATTGTGGGCAATGTTAGAAATGTCATGAGAAACAAGAATTATGTAAAAGAATTGATGTAAGTCATTGTTTCCAAGAGAAAGGGAGACCGGAGTGTAAAAAAGCGTTGTTTTTGGACGGCAATGAAGAAATGACTGTTTTGCGATTTCTCCTGCTCAGAAAGACTTAGAAAGTGATAATTGTGGCAATGTTAGAAATGTCATGAGAAACAAGAATTACTCGTGTA
>NW_027446773.1:0-45382 GCF_038048845.1 Mixophyes fleayi | reverse complement strand
TATTCTTTTACATAATTCTTGTTTCTCATGACATTTCTTACATTGTCCCACAATTATCAACTTTCTAAGTCTTTCTGAGCAGGAGAAATCGCAAAACATAGTCATTTCTTCAGTGCCGTCCAAAAACAACGCTTTTTTACACTCCGGTCTCCCTTTCTCTTGGAAACAATGACTTACATCAATTCTTTTACATAATTCTTGTTTCTCATGACATTTCTAACATTGCCCACAATTATCAACTTTCTAAGTCTTTCTGAGCAAGAGAAATCGCAAAACAGTCATTTCTTCATTGCCGTCCAAAAACAACGCTTTTTTACACTCCGGTCTCCCTTTCTCTTGGAAACAATGACTTACATCAATTCTTTTACATAATTCTTGTTTCTCATGACATTTCTAACATTGCCCACAATTATCAACTTTCTAAGTCTTTCTGAGCAGGAGAAATCGCAAAACATAGTCATTTCTTCATTGCCGTCCAAAAACAACGCTTTTTTACACTCCTGTCTCCCTTTCTCTTGGAAACAATGACTTACATCAATTCTTTTACATAATTCTTGTTTCTCATGACATTTCTAACATTGCCCACAATTATCAACTTTCTAAGTCTTTCTGAGCAGGAGAAATCGCAAAACATAGTCATTTCTTCATTGCCGTCCAAAAACAACGCTTTTTTACACTCCTGTCTCCCTTTCTCTTGGAAACAATGACTTACATCAATTCTTTTACATAATTCTTGTTTCTCATGACATTTCTAACATTGCCCACAATTATCAACTTTCTAAGTCTTTCTGAGCAGGAGAAATCGCAAAACATAGTCATTTCTTCATTGCCGTCCAAAAACAACGCTTTTTTACACTCCTGTCTCCCTTTCTCTTGGAAACAATGACTTACATCAATTCTTTTACATAATTCTTGTTTCTCATGACATTTCTAACATTGCCCACAATTATCAACTTTCTAAGTCTTTCTGAGCAGGAGAAATCGCAAAACAGTCATTTCTTCATTGCCGTCCAAAAACAACGCTTTTTTACACTCCGGTCTCCCTTTCTCTTGGAAACAATGACTTACATCAATTCTTTTACATAATTCTTGTTTCTCATGACATTTCTAACATTGCCCACAATTATCAACTTTCTAAGTCTTTCTGAGCAAGAGAAATCGCAAAACAGTCATTTCTTCATTGCCGTCCAAAAACAACGCTTTTTTACACTCCGGTCTCCCTTTCTCTTGGAAACAATGACTTACATCAATTCTTTTACATAATTCTTGTTTCTCATGACATTTCTAACATTGCCCACAATTATCAACTTTCTAAGTCTTTCTGAGCAAGAGAAATCGCAAAACAGTCATTTCTTCATTGCCGTCCAAAAACAACGCTTTTTTACACTCCTGTCTCCCTTTCTCTTGGAAACAATGACTTACATCAATTCTTTTACATAATTCTTGTTTCTCATGACATTTCTAACATTGCCCACAATTACCAACTTTCTAAGTCTTTCTGAGCAGGAGAAATCGCAAGACATAGTCATTTCTTCATTGCCGTCCAAAAACAACGCTTTTTTACACTCCTGTCTCCCTTTCTTTTGGAAACAATGACTTACATCAATTCTTTTACATAATTCTTGTTTCTCATGACATTTCTAACATTGCCCACAATTATCAACTTTCTAAGTCTTTCTGAGCAAGAGAAATCGCAAAACAGTCATTTCTTCATTGCCGTCCAAAAACAACGCTTTTTTACACTCCGGTCTCTCTTTCTCTTGGAAACAATGACTTACATCAATTCTTTTACATAATTCTTGTTTCTCATGACATTTCTAACATTGCCCACAATTATCAATTTTCTAAGTCTTTCTGAGCAGGAGAAATCGCAAAACATAGTCATTTCTTAATTGCCGTCCAAAAACAACGCTTTTTTACACTCCGGTCTCCCATTCTCTTGGAAACAATAACTTACATCAATTCTTTTACATAATTCTTGTTTCTCATGACATTTCTAACATTGCCCACAATTATCAACTTTCTAAGTCTTTCTGAGCAAGAGAAATCGCAAAACAGTCATTTCTTCATTGCCGTCCAAAAACAACGCTTTTTTACACTCCGGTCTCCCTTTCTCTTGGAAACAATGACTTACATCAATTCTTTTACATAATTCTTGTTTCTCATGACATTTCTAACATTGCCCACAATTATCAACTTTCTAAGTCTTTCTGAGCAAGAGAAATCGCAAAACAGTCATTTCTTCATTGCCGTCCAAAAACAACGCTTTTTTACACTCCGGTCTCCCTTTCTCTTGGAAACAATGACTTACATCAATTCTTTTACATAATTCTTGTTTCTCATGACATTTCTAACATTGCCCACAATTATCAACTTTCTAAGTCTTTCTGAGCAAGAGAAATCGCAAAACAGTCATTTCTTCATTGCCGTCCAAAAACAACGCTTTTTTACACTCCGGTCTCTCTTTCTCTTGGAAACAATGACTTACATCAATTCTTTTACATAATTCTTGTTTCTCATGACATTTCTAACATTGCCCACAATTATCAATTTTCTAAGTCTTTCTGAGCAGGAGAAATCGCAAAACATAGTCATTTCTTCATTGCCGTCCAAAAACAACGCTTTTTTACACTCCGGTCTCCCATTCTCTTGGAAACAATGACTTACATCAATTCTTTTACATAATTCTTGTTTCTCATGACATTTCTTACATTGTCCACAATTATCAACTTTCTAAGTCTTTCTGAGCAGGAGAAATCGCAAAACATAGTCATTTCTTCATTGCCGTCCAAAAACAACGCTTTTTTACACTCCGGTCTCCCTTTCTCTTGGAAACAATGACTTACATCAATTCTTTTACATAATTCTTGTTTCTCATGACATTTCTAACATTGCCCACAATTATCAACTTTCTAAGTCTTTCTGAGCAAGAGAAATCGCAAAACAGTCATTTCTTCATTGCCGTCCAAAAACAATGCTTTTTTACACTCCGGTCTCCCTTTCAATTGGAAACAATGACTTACATCAATTCTTTTACATAATTCTAGTTTCTCATGACATTTCTTACATTGCCCACAATTATCAACTTTCTAAGTCTTTCTGAGCAGTAGAAATCGCAAAACGTAGTCATTTCTTCATTGCCGTCCAAAAACAACGCTTTTTTACACTCCTGTCTCCCTTTCTCTTGGAAACAATGACTTACATCAATTCTTTTACATAATTCTTGTTTCTCATGACATTTCTAACATTGCCCACAATTACCAACTTTCTAAGTCTTTCTGAGCAGGAGAAATCGCAAGACATAGTCATTTCTTCATTGCCGTCCAAAAACAACGCTTTTTTACACTCCTGTCTCCCTTTCTTTTGGAAACAATGACTTACATCAATTCTTTTACATAATTCTTGTTTCTCATGACATTTCTAACATTGCCCACAATTATCAACTTTCTAAGTCTTTCTGAGCAAGAGAAATCGCAAAACAGTCATTTCTTCATTGCCGTCCAAAAACAACGTTTTTTTACACTCCGGTCTCCTATTCTCTTGGAAACAATGACTTACATCAATTCTTTTACATAATTCTTGTTTCTCATGATATTTCTTACATTGCCCACAATTATCAACTTTCTAAGTCTTTCTGAGCAGGAGAAATCGCAAAACATAGTCATTTCTTCATTGCCGTCCAAAAACAACGCTTTTTTACACTCCGGTCTCCCTTTCTCTTGGAAACAATGACTTACATCAATTCTTTTACATAATTCTTGTTTCTCATGATATTTCTAACATTGCCCACAATTATCAACTTTCTAAGTCTTTCTGAGCAAGAGAAATCGCAAAACAGTCATTTCTTCATTGCCGTCCAAAAACAACGCTTTTTTACATTCCGGTCTCCCTTTCTCTTGGAAACAATGACTTACATCAATTCTTTTACATAATTCTTGTTTCTCATGACATTTCTAACATTGCCCACAATTATCAACTTTCTAAGTCTTTCTGAGCAAGAGAAATTGCAAAACAGTCATTTCTTTATTGCCGTCCAAAAACAATGCTTTTTTACACACACGGTCTCTCCTTTCTCTTGGAAACAATGACTTACATCAATTCTTTTACATAATTCTTGTTTCTCATGACATTTCTAACATTGCCCACAATTATCAACTTTCTAAGTCTATCTGAGCAGGAGAAATCGCAAAACATAGTCATTTCTTCATTGCCGTCCAAAAACAACGCTTTTTTACACTCCTGTCTCCCTTTCTCTTGGAAACAATGACTTACATCAATTCTTTTACATAATTCTTGTTTCTCATGACATTTCTTACATTGCCCACAATTATCAACTTTCTAAGTCTTTCTGAGCAGGAGAAATCGCAAAACATAGTCATTTCTTCATTGCCGTCCAAAAACAACGCTTTTTTACACTCCTGTCTCCCTTTCTCTTGGAAACAATGACTTACATCAATTCTTTTACATAATTCTTGTTTCTCATGACATTTCTAATATTGCCCACAATTATCAACTTTCTAAGTCTTTCTGAGCAGGAGAAATCGCAAAACATAGTCATTTCTTCATTGCCGTCCAAAAACAACGCTTTTTTACACTCCTGTCTCCCTTTCTCTTGGAAACAATGACTTACATCAATTCTTTTACATAATTCTTGTTTCTCATGACATTTCTAACATTGCCCACAATTATCAATTTTCTAAGTCTTTCTGAGCAGGAGAAATCGCAAAACATAGTCATTTCTTCATTGCCGTCCAAAAACAACGCTTTTTTACACTCCGGTCTCCATTCTCTTGGAAACAATGACTTACATCAATTCTTTTACATAATTCTTGTTTCTCATGACATTTCTTACATTGTCCACAATTATCAACTTTCTAAGTCTTTCTGAGCAGGAGAAATCGCAAAACATAGTCATTTCTTCATTGCCGTCCAAAAACAACGCTTTTTTACACTCCGGTCTCCCTTTCTCTTGGAAACAATGACTTACATCAATTCTTTTACATAATTCTTGTTTCTCATGACATTTCTAACATTGCCCACAATTATCAACTTTCTAAGTCTTTCTGAGCAAGAGAAATCGCAAAACAGTCATTTCTTCATTGCCGTCCAAAAACAACGCTTTTTTACACTCCGGTCTCCCTTTCTCTTGGAAACAATGACTTACATCAATTCTTTTACATAATTCTTGTTTCTCATGACATTTCTAACATTGCCCACAATTATCAACTTTCTAAGTCTTTCTGAGCAAGAGAAATCGCAAAACAGTCATTTCTTCATTGCCGTCCAAAAACAACGCTTTTTTACACTCCGGTCTCCCTTTCTCTTGGAAACAATGACTTACATCAATTCTTTTACATAATTCTTGTTTCTCATGACATTTCTAACATTGCCCACAATTATCAACTTTCTAAGTCTTTCTGAGCAAGAGAAATCGCAAAACAGTCATTTCTTCATTGCCGTCCAAAAACAACGCTTTTTTACACTCCGGTCTCTCTTTCTCTTGGAAACAATGACTTACATCAATTCTTTTACATAATTCTTGTTTCTCATGACATTTCTAACATTGCCCACAATTATCTATTTTCTAAGTCTTTCTGAGCAGGAGAAATCGCAAAACATAGTCATTTCTTCATTGCCGTCCAAAAACAACGCTTTTTTACACTCCGGTCTCCCATTCTCTTGGAAACAATGACTTACATCAATTCTTTTACATAATTCTTGTTTCTCATGACATTTCTTACATTGTCCACAATTATCAACTTTCTAAGTCTTTCTGAGCAGGAGAAATCGCAAAACATAGTCATTTCTTCATTGCCGTCCAAAAACAACGCTTTTTTACACTCCGGTCTCCCTTTCTCTTGGAAACAATGACTTACATCAATTCTTTTACATAATTCTTGTTTCTCATGACATTTCTAACATTGCCCACAATTATCAACTTTCTAAGTCTTTCTGAGCAAGAGAAATCGCAAAACAGTCATTTCTTCATTGCCGTCAAAAACAACGCTTTTTTACACTCCGGTCTCCCTTTCTCTTGGAAACAATGACTTACATCAATTCTTTTACATAATTCTTGTTTCTCATGACATTTCTAACATTGCCCACAATTATCAACTTTCTAAGTCTTTCTGAGCAAGAGAAATCGCAAAACAGTCATTTCTTCATTGCCGTCCAAAAACAACGCTTTTTTACACTCCGGTCTCCCTTTCTCTTGGAAACAATGACTTACATCAATTCTTTTACATAATTCTTGTTTCTCATGACATTTCTAACATTGCCCACAATTATCAACTTTCTAAGTCTTTCTGAGCAAGAGAAATCGCAAAACAGTCATTTCTTCATTGCCGTCCAAAAACAACGCTTTTTTACACTCCGGTCTCTCTTTCTCTTGGAAACAATGACTTACATCAATTCTTTTACATAATTCTTGTTTCTCATGACATTTCTAACATTGCCCACAATTATCTATTTTCTAAGTCTTTCTGAGCAGGAGAAATCGCAAAACATAGTCATTTCTTCATTGCCGTCCAAAAACAACGCTTTTTTACACTCCGGTCTCCCATTCTCTTGGAAACAATGACTTACATCAATTCTTTTACATAATTCTTGTTTCTCATGACATTTCTAACATTGCCCACAATTTTCAACTTTCTAAGTCTATCTGAGCAGGAGAAATCGCAAAACATAGTCATTTCTTCATTGCCGTCCAAAAACAACGCTTTTTTACACTCCTGTCTCCCTTTCTCTTGGAAACAATGACTTACATCAATTCTTTTACATAATTCTTGTTTCTCATGACATTTCTTACATTGCCCACAATTATCAACTTTCTAAGTCTTTCTGAGCAGGAGAAATCGCAAAACATAGTCATTTCTTCATTGCCGTCCAAAAACAACGCTTTTTTACACTCCTGTCTCCCTTTCTCTTGGAAACAATGACTTACATCAATTCTTTTACATAATTCTTGTTTCTCATGACATTTCTAATATTGCCCACAATTATCAACTTTCTAAGTCTTTCTGAGCAGGAGAAATCGCAAAACATAGTCATTTCTTCATTGCCGTCCAAAAACAACGCTTTTTTACACTCCTGTCTCCCCTTTCTCTTGGAAACAATGACTTACATCAATTCTTTTACATAATTCTTGTTTCTCATGACATTTCTAACATTGCCCACAATTATCAATTTTCTAAGTCTTTCTGAGCAGGAGAAATCGCAAAACATAGTCATTTCTTCATTGCCGTCCAAAAACAACGCTTTTTTACACTCCGGTCTCCCATTCTCTTGGAAACAATGACTTACATCAATTCTTTTACATAATTCTTGTTTCTCATGACATTTCTTACATTGTCCACAATTATCAACTTTCTAAGTCTTTCTGAGCAGGAGAAATCGCAAAAACATAGTCATTTCTTCATTGCCGTCCAAAAACAACGCTTTTTTACATTCCGGTCTCCCTTTCTCTTGGAAACAATGACTTACATCAATTCTTTTACATAATTCTTGTTTCTCATGACATTTCTAACATTGCCCACAATTATCAACTTTCTAAGTCTTTCTGAGCAAGAGAAATCGCAAAACAGTCATTTCTTCATTGCCGTCCAAAAACAACGCTTTTTTACACTCCGGTCTCCCATTCTCTTGGAAACAATGACTTACATCAATTCTTTTACATAATTCTTGTTTCTCATGACATTTCTTACATTGCCCACAATTATCAACTTTCTAAGTCTTTCTGAGCAGGAGAAATCGCAAAACATAGTCATTTCTTCATTGCCGTCCAAAAACAACGCTTTTTTACACTCCGGTCTCCCTTTCTCTTGGAAACAATGACTTACATCAATTCTTTTACATAATTCTTGTTTCTCATGACATTTCTAACATTGCCCACAATTATCAACTTTCTAAGTCTTTCTGAGCAAGAGAAATCGCAAAACAGTCATTTCTTCATTGCCGTCCAAAAACAACGCTTTTTTACACTCCGGTCTCCCTTTCTCTTGGAAACAATGACTTACATCAATTCTTTTACATAATTCTTGTTTCTCATGACATTTCTAACATTGCCCACAATTATCAACTTTCTAAGTCTTTCTGAGCAAGAGAAATCGCAAAACAGTCATTTCTTCATTGCCGTCCAAAAACAATGCTTTTTTACACTCCTGTCTCTCTTTCTCTTGGAAACAATGACTTACATCAATTCTTTTACATAATTCTTGTTTCTCATGACATTTCTAACATTGCCCACAATTATCAACTTTCTAAGTCTTTCTGAGCATGAGAAATCGCAAAACATAGTCATTTCTTCATTGCCGTCCAAAAACAATGCTTTTTTACACTCCTGTCTCCCTTTCTCTTGGAAACAATGACTTACATCAATTCTTTTACATAATTCTTGTTTCTCATGACATTTCTAACATTGCCCACAATTATCAACTTTCTAAGTCTTTCTGAGCAGGAGAAATCGCAAAACATAGTCATTTCTTCATTGCCGTCCAAAAACAACGCTTTTTTACACTCCTGTCTCCCTTTCTCTTGGAAACAATGACTTACATCAATTCTTTTACATAATTCTTGTTTCTCATGACATTTCTTACATTGCCCACAATTATCAACTTTCTAAGTCTTTCTGAGCAGGAGAAATCGCAAAACATAGTCATTTCTTCATTGCCGTCCAAAAACAACGCTTTTTTACACTCCTGTCTCCCTTTCTCTTGGAAACAATGACTTACATCAATTCTTTTACATAATTCTTGTTTCTCATGACATTTCTTACATTGCCCACAATTATCAACTTTCTAAGTCTTTCTGAGCAGGAAAAATCGCAAAACATAGTCATTTCTTCATTGCCGTCCAAAAACAACGCTTTTTTACACTCCTGTCTCCCTTTCTCTTGGAAACAATGACTTACATCAATTCTTTTACATAATTCTTGTTTCTAATGACATTTCTAACATTGCCCACAATTATCAACTTTCTAAGTCTTTCTGAGCAAGAGAAATCGCAAAACAGTCATTTCTTCATTGCCGTCCAAAAACAATGCTTTTTTACACTCCGGTCTCCCTTTCTCTTGGAAACAATGACTTACATCAATTCTTTTACATAATTCTTGTTTCTAATGACATTTCTAACATTGCCCACAATTATCAACTTTCTAAGTCTTTCTGAGCAAGAGAAATCGCAAAACAGTCATTTCTTCATTGCCGTCCAAAAACAATGCTTTTTTACACTCCGGTCTCCCTTTCTCTTAGAAACAATGACTTACATCAATTCTTTTACATAATTCTTGTTTCTCATGACATTTCTAACATTGCCCACAATTATCAACTTTCTAAGTCTTTCTGAGCAGGAGAAATCGCAAAACATAGTCATTTCTTCATTGCCGTCCAAAAACAACGCTTTTTTACACTCCTGTCTCCGTTTCTCTTGGAAACAATGACTTACATCAATTCTTTTACATAATTCTTGTTTCTCATGACATTTCTAACATTGCCCACAATTATCAACTTTCTAAGTCTTTCTGAGCAGGAGAAATCGCAAAACATAGTCATTTCTTCATTGCCGTCCAAAAACAACGCTTTTTTACACTCCTGTCTCCCTTTCTCTTGGAAACAATGACTTACATCAATTCTTTTACATAATTCTTGTTTCTCATGACATTTCTTACATTGCCCACAATTATCAACTTTCTAAGTCTTTCTGAGCAGGAGAAATCGCAAAACATAGTCATTTCTTCATTGCCGTCCAAAAACAACGCTTTTTTACACTCCTGTCTCCCTTTCTCTTGGAAACAATGACTTACATCAATTCTTTTACATAATTCTTGTTTCTCATGACATTTCTAACATTGCCCACAATTATCAACTTTCTAAGTCTTTCTGAGCAGGAGAAATCGCAAAACATAGTCATTTCTTCATTGCCGTCCAAAAACAACGCTTTTTTACACTCCTGTCTCCCTTTCTCTTGGAAACAATGACTTACATCAATTCTTTTACATAATTCTTGTTTCTCATGACATTTCTAACATTGCCCACAATTATCAACTTTCTAAGTCTTTCTGAGCAAGAGAAATCGCAAAACAGTCATTTCTTCATTGCCGTCCAAAAACAACGCTTTTTTACACTCCGGTCTCCCTTTCTCTTGGAAACAATGACTTACATCAATTCTTTTACATAATTCTTGTTTCTCATGACATTTCTAACATTGCCCACAATTATCAACTTTCTAAGTCTTTCTGAGCAAGAGAAATCGCAAAACAGTCATTTCTTCATTGCCGTCCAAAAACTACGCTTTTTTACACTCCGGTCTCCCTTTCTCTTGGAAACAATGACTTACATCAATTCTTTTACATAATTCTTGTTTCTCATGACATTTCTAACATTGCCCACAATTATCAACTTTCTAAGTCTTTCTGAGCAAGAGAAATCGCAAAACAGTCATTTCTTCATTGCCGTCCAAAAACAACGCTTTTTTACACTCCGGTCTCTCTTTCTCTTGGAAACAATGACTTACATCAATTCTTTTACATAATTCTTGTTTCTCATGACATTTCTAACATTGCCCACAATTATCAATTTTCTAAGTCTTTCTGAGCAGGAGAAATCGCAAAACATAGTCATTTCTTCATTGCCGTCCAAAAACAACGCTTTTTTTACACTCCGGTCTCCCATTCTCTTGGAAACAATGACTTACATCAATTCTTTTACATAATTCTTGTTTCTCATGACATTTCTTACATTGTCCACAATTATCAACTTTCTAAGTCTTTCTGAGCAGGAGAAATCGCAAAACATAGTCATTTCTTCATTGCCGTCCAAAAACAACGCTTTTTTACACTCCGGTCTCCCTTTCTCTTGGAAACAATGACTTACATCAATTCTTTTACATAATTCTTGTTTCTCATGACATTTCTAACATTGCCCACAATTATCAACTTTCTAAGTCTTTCTGAGCAAGAGAAATCGCAAAACAGTCATTTCTTCATTGCCGTCCAAAAACAACGCTTTTTTACACTCCTGTCTCCCTTTCTCTTGGAAACAATGACTTACATCAATTCTTTTACATAATTCTTGTTTCTCATGACATTTCTAACATTGCCCACAATTATCAACTTTCTAAGTCTTTCTGAGCAGGAGAAATCGCAAAACATAGTCATTTCTTCATTGCCGTCCAAAAACAACGCTTTTTTACACTCCTGTCTCCCTTTCTCTTGGAAACAATGACTTACATCAATTCTTTTACATAATTCTTGTTTCTCATGACATTTCTAACATTGCCCACAATTATCAACTTTCTAAGTCTTTCTGAGCAAGAGAAATCGCAAAACAGTCATTTCTTCATTGCCGTCCAAAAACAACGCTTTTTTACACTCCGGTCTCCCTTTCTCTTGGAAACAATGACTTACATCAATTCTTTTACATAATTCTTGTTTCTCATGACATTTCTAACATTGCCCACAATTATCAACTTTCTAAGTCTTTCTGAGCAAGAGAAATCGCAAAACAGTCATTTCTTCATTGCCGTCCAAAAACAACGCTTTTTTACACTCCTGTCTCCCTTTCTCTTGGAAACAATGACTTACATCAATTCTTTTACATAATTCTTGTTTCTCATGACATTTCTAACATTGCCTACAATTATCAACTTTCTAAGTCTTTCTGAGCAAGAGAAATCGCAAAACAGTCATTTCTTCATTGCCGTCCAAAAACAACGCTTTTTTACACTCCGGTCTCCCTTTCTCTTGGAAACAATGACTTACATCAATTCTTTTACATAATTCTTGTTTCTCATGACATTTCTAACATTGCCCACAATTATCAACTTTCTAAGTCTTTCTGAGCAAGAGAAATCGCAAAACAGTCATTTCTTCATTGCCGTCCAAAAACAACGCTTTTTTACACTCCGGTCTCCCTTTCTCTTGGAAACAATGACTTACATCAATTCTTTTACATAATTCTTGTTTCTCATGACATTTCTAACATTGCCCACAATTATCAACTTTCTAAGTCTTTCTGAGCAAGAGAAATCGCAAAACAGTCATTTCTTCATTGCCGTCCAAAAACAACGCTTTTTTACACTCCGGTCTCTCTTTCTCTTGGAAACAATGACTTACATCAATTCTTTTACATAATTCTTGTTTCTCATGACATTTCTAACATTGCCCACAATTATCTATTTTCTAAGTCTTTCTGAGCAGGAGAAATCGCAAAACATAGTCATTTCTTCATTGCCGTCCAAAAACAACGCTTTTTTACACTCCGGTCTCCCATTCTCTTGGAAACAATGACTTACATCAATTCTTTTACATAATTCTTGTTTCTCATGACATTTCTAACATTGCCCACAATTATCAACTTTCTAAGTCTATCTGAGCAGGAGAAATCGCAAAACATAGTCATTTCTTCATTGCCGTCCAAAAACAACGCTTTTTTACACTCCTGTCTCCCTTTCTCTTGGAAACAATGACTTACATCAATTCTTTTACATAATTCTTGTTTCTCATGACATTTCTTACATTGCCCACAATTATCAACTTTCTAAGTCTTTCTGAGCAGGAGAAATCGCAAAACATAGTCATTTCTTCATTGCCGTCCAAAAACAACGCTTTTTTACACTCCTGTCTCCCTTTCTCTTGGAAACAATGACTTACATCAATTCTTTTACATAATTCTTGTTTCTCATGACATTTCTAATATTGCCCACAATTATCAACTTTCTAAGTCTTTCTGAGCAGGAGAAATCGCAAAACATAGTCATTTCTTCATTGCCGTCCAAAAACAACGCTTTTTTACACTCCTGTCTCCCTTTCTCTTGGAAACAATGACTTACATCAATTCTTTTACATAATTCTTGTTTCTCATGACATTTCTAACATTGCCCACAATTATCAACTTTCTAAGTCTTTCTGAGCAGGAGAAATCGCAAAACATAGTCATTTCTTCATTGCCGTCCAAAAACAACGCTTTTTTACACTCCTGTCTCCCTTTCTCTTGGAAACAATGACTTACATCAATTCTTTTACATAATTCTTGTTTCTCATGACATTTCTAACATTGCCCACAATTATCAACTTTCTAAGTCTTTCTGAGCAAGAGAAATCGCAAAACAGTCATTTCTTCATTGCCGTCCAAAAACAACGCTTTTTTACACTCCGGTCTCCCTTTCTCTTGGAAACAATGACTTACATCAATTCTTTTACATAATTCTTGTTTCTCATGACATTTCTAACATTGCCCACAATTATCAACTTTCTAAGTCTTTCTGAGCAAGAGAAATCGCAAAACAGTCATTTCTTCATTGCCGTCCAAAAACTACGCTTTTTTACACTCCGGTCTCCCTTTCTCTTGGAAACAATGACTTACATCAATTCTTTTACATAATTCTTGTTTCTCATGACATTTCTAACATTGCCCACAATTATCAACTTTCTAAGTCTTTCTGAGCAAGAGAAATCGCAAAACAGTCATTTCTTCATTGCCGTCCAAAAACAACGCTTTTTTACACTCCGGTCTCTCTTTCTCTTGGAAACAATGACTTACATCAATTCTTTTACATAATTCTTGTTTCTCATGACATTTCTAACATTGCCCACAATTATCAATTTTCTAAGTCTTTCTGAGCAGGAGAAATCGCAAAACATAGTCATTTCTTCATTGCCGTCCAAAAACAACGCTTTTTTACACTCCGGTCTCCCATTCTCTTGGAAACAATGACTTACATCAATTCTTTTACATAATTCTTGTTTCTCATGACATTTCTTACATTGTCCACAATTATCAACTTTCTAAGTCTTTCTGAGCAGGAGAAATCGCAAAACATAGTCATTTCTTCATTGCCGTCCAAAAACAACGCTTTTTTACACTCCGGTCTCCCTTTCTCTTGGAAACAATGACTTACATCAATTCTTTTACATAATTCTTGTTTCTCATGACATTTCTAACATTGCCCACAATTATCAACTTTCTAAGTCTTTCTGAGCAAGAGAAATCGCAAAACAGTCATTTCTTCATTGCCGTCCAAAAACAACGCTTTTTTACACTCCTGTCTCCCTTTCTCTTGGAAACAATGACTTACATCAATTCTTTTACATAATTCTTGTTTCTCATGACATTTCTAACATTGCCCACAATTATCAACTTTCTAAGTCTTTCTGAGCAGGAGAAATCGCAAAACATAGTCATTTCTTCATTGCCGTCCAAAAACAACGCTTTTTTACACTCCTGTCTCCCTTTCTCTTGGAAACAATGACTTACATCAATTCTTTTACATAATTCTTGTTTCTCATGACATTTCTAACATTGCCCACAATTATCAACTTTCTAAGTCTTTCTGAGCAAGAGAAATCGCAAAACAGTCATTTCTTCATTGCCGTCCAAAAACAACGCTTTTTTACACTCCGGTCTCCCTTTCTCTTGGAAACAATGACTTACATCAATTCTTTTACATAATTCTTGTTTCTCATGACATTTCTAACATTGCCCACAATTATCAACTTTCTAAGTCTTTCTGAGCAAGAGAAATCGTAAAACAGTCATTTCTTCATTGCCGTCCAAAAACAACGCTTTTTTACACTCCGGTCTCCCTTTCTCTTGGAAACAATGACTTACATCAATTCTTTTACATAATTCTTGTTTCTCATGACATTTCTAACATTGCCCACAATTATCAACTTTCTAAGTCTTTCTGAGCAAGAGAAATCGCAAAACAGTCATTTCTTCATTGCCGTCCAAAAACAACGCTTTTTTACACTCCGGTCTCCCTTTCTCTTGGAAACAATGACTTACATCAATTCTTTTACATAATTCTTGTTTCTCATGACATTTCTAACATTGCCCACAATTATCAACTTTCTAAGTCTTTCTGAGCAAGAGAAATCGCAAAACAGTCATTTCTTCATTGCCGTCCAAAAACAACGCTTTTTTACACTCCGGTCTCTCTTTCTCTTGGAAACAATGACTTACATCAATTCTTTTACATAATTCTTGTTTCTCATGACATTTCTAACATTGCCCACAATTATCTATTTTCTAAGTCTTTCTGAGCAGGAGAAATCGCAAAACATAGTCATTTCTTCATTGCCGTCCAAAAACAACGCTTTTTTACACTCCGGTCTCCCATTCTCTTGGAAACAATGACTTACATCAATTCTTTTACATAATTCTTGTTTCTCATGACATTTCTAACATTGCCCACAATTATCAACTTTCTAAGTCTATCTGAGCAGGAGAAATCGCAAAACATAGTCATTTCTTCATTGCCGTCCAAAAACAACGCTTTTTTACACTCCTGTCTCCCTTTCTCTTGGAAACAATGACTTACATCAATTCTTTTACATAATTCTTGTTTCTCATGACATTTCTTACATTGCCCACAATTATCAACTTTCTAAGTCTTTCTGAGCAGGAGAAATCGCAAAACATAGTCATTTCTTCATTGCCGTCCAAAAACAACGCTTTTTTACACTCCTGTCTCCCTTTCTCTTGGAAACAATGACTTACATCAATTCTTTTACATAATTCTTGTTTCTCATGACATTTCTAATATTGCCCACAATTATCAACTTTCTAAGTCTTTCTGAGCAGGAGAAATCGCAAAACATAGTCATTTCTTCATTGCCGTCCAAAAACAACGCTTTTTTACACTCCTGTCTCCCTTTCTCTTGGAAACAATGACTTACATCAATTCTTTTACATAATTCTTGTTTCTCATGACATTTCTAACATTGCCCACAATTATCAATTTTCTAAGTCTTTCTGAGCAGGAGAAATCGCAAAACATAGTCATTTCTTCATTGCCGTCCAAAAACAACGCTTTTTTACACTCCGGTCTCCCATTCTCTTGGAAACAATGACTTACATCAATTCTTTTACATAATTCTTGTTTCTCATGACATTTCTTACATTGTCCACAATTATCAACTTTCTAAGTCTTTCTGAGCAGGAGAAATCGCAAAACATAGTCATTTCTTCATTGCCGTCCAAAAACAACGCTTTTTTACACTCCGGTCTCCCTTTCTCTTGGAAACAATGACTTACATCAATTCTTTTACATAATTCTTGTTTCTCATGACATTTCTAACATTGCCCACAATTATCAACTTTCTAAGTCTTTCTGAGCAAGAGAAATCGCAAAACAGTCATTTCTTCATTGCCGTCCAAAAACAACGCTTTTTTACACTCCGGTCTCCCATTCTCTTGGAAACAATGACTTACATCAATTCTTTTACATAATTCTTGTTTCTCATGACATTTCTTACATTGCCCACAATTATCAACTTTCTAAGTCTTTCTGAGCAGGAGAAATCGCAAAACATAGTCATTTCTTCATTGCCGTCCAAAAACAACGCTTTTTTACACTCCGGTCTCCCTTTCTCTTGGAAACAATGACTTACATCAATTCTTTTACATAATTCTTGTTTCTCATGACATTTCTAACATTGCCCACAATTATCAACTTTCTAAGTCTTTCTGAGCAAGAGAAATCGCAAAACAGTCATTTCTTCATTGCCGTCCAAAAACAACGCTTTTTTACACTCCGGTCTCCCTTTCTCTTGGAAACAATGACTTACATCAATTCTTTTACATAATTCTTGTTTCTCATGACATTTCTAACATTGCCCACAATTATCAACTTTCTAAGTCTTTCTGAGCAAGAGAAATCGCAAAACAGTCATTTCTTCATTGCCGTCCAAAAACAATGCTTTTTTACACTCCGGTCTCTCTTTCTCTTGGAAACAATGACTTACATCAATTCTTTTACATAATTCTTGTTTCTCATGACATTTCTAACATTGCCCACAATTATCAACTTTCTAAGTCTTTCTGAGCATGAGAAATCGCAAAACATAGTCATTTCTTCATTGCCGTCCAAAAACAATGCTTTTTTACACTCCTGTCTCCCTTTCTCTTGGAAACAATGACTTACATCAATTCTTTTACATAATTCTTGTTTCTCATGACATTTCTAACATTGCCCACAATTATCAACTGTCTAAGTCTTTCTGAGCAGGAGAAATCGCAAAACATAGTCATTTCTTCATTGCCGTCCAAAAACAACGCTTTTTTACACTCCTGTCTCCCTTTCTCTTGGAAACAATGACTTACATCAATTCTTTTACATAATTCTTGTTTCTCATGACATTTCTTACATTGCCCACAATTATCAACTTTCTAAGTCTTTCTGAGCAGGAGAAATCGCAAAACATAGTCATTTCTTCATTGCCGTCCAAAAACAACGCTTTTTTACACTCCTGTCTCCCTTTCTCTTGGAAACAATGACTTACATCAATTCTTTTACATAATTCTTGTTTCTCATGACATTTCTTACATTGCCCACAATTATCAACTTTCTAAGTCTTTCTGAGCAGGAAAAATCGCAAAACATAGTCATTTCTTCATTGCCGTCCAAAAACAACGCTTTTTTACACTCCTGTCTCCCTTTCTCTTGGAAACAATGACTTACATCAATTCTTTTACATAATTCTTGTTTCTAATGACATTTCTAACATTGCCCACAATTATCAACTTTCTAAGTCTTTCTGAGCAAGAGAAATCGCAAAACAGTCATTTCTTCATTGCCGTCCAAAAACAATGCTTTTTTACACTCCGGTCTCCCTTTCTCTTGGAAACAATGACTTACATCAATTCTTTTACATAATTCTTGTTTCTAATGACATTTCTAACATTGCCCACAATTATCAACTTTCTAAGTCTTTCTGAGCAAGAGAAATCGCAAAACAGTCATTTCTTCATTGCCGTCCAAAAACAATGCTTTTTTACACTCCGGTCTCCCTTTCTCTTAGAAACAATGACTTACATCAATTCTTTTACATAATTCTTGTTTCTCATGACATTTCTAACATTGCCCACAATTATCAACTTTCTAAGTCTTTCTGAGCAGGAGAAATCGCAAAACATAGTCATTTCTTCATTGCCGTCCAAAAACAACGCTTTTTTACACTCCTGTCTCCGTTTCTCTTGGAAACAATGACTTACATCAATTCTTTTACATAATTCTTGTTTCTCATGACATTTCTAACATTGCCCACAATTATCAACTTTCTAAGTCTTTCTGAGCAGGAGAAATCGCAAAACATAGTCATTTCTTCATTGCCGTCCAAAAACAACGCTTTTTTACACTCCTGTCTCCCTTTCTCTTGGAAACAATGACTTACATCAATTCTTTTACATAATTCTTGTTTCTCATGACATTTCTTACATTGCCCACAATTATCAACTTTCTAAGTCTTTCTGAGCAGGAGAAATCGCAAAACATAGTCATTTCTTCATTGCCGTCCAAAAACAACGCTTTTTTACACTCCTGTCTCCCTTTCTCTTGGAAACAATGACTTACATCAATTCTTTTACATAATTCTTGTTTCTCATGACATTTCTAACATTGCCCACAATTATCAACTTTCTAAGTCTTTCTGAGCAGGAGAAATCGCAAAACATAGTCATTTCTTCATTGCCGTCCAAAAACAACGCTTTTTTACACTCCTGTCTCCCTTTCTCTTGGAAACAATGACTTACATCAATTCTTTTACATAATTCTTGTTTCTCATGACATTTCTAACATTGCCCACAATTATCAACTTTCTAAGTCTTTCTGAGCAAGAGAAATCGCAAAACAGTCATTTCTTCATTGCCGTCCAAAAACAACGCTTTTTTACACTCCGGTCTCCCTTTCTCTTGGAAACAATGACTTACATCAATTCTTTTACATAATTCTTGTTTCTCATGACATTTCTAACATTGCCCACAATTATCAACTTTCTAAGTCTTTCTGAGCAAGAGAAATCGCAAAACAGTCATTTCTTCATTGCCGTCCAAAAACAACGCTTTTTTACACTCCGGTCTCTCTTTCTCTTGGAAACAATGACTTACATCAATTCTTTTACATAATTCTTGTTTCTCATGACATTTCTAACATTGCCCACAATTATCAATTTTCTAAGTCTTTCTGAGCAGGAGAAATCGCAAAACATAGTCATTTCTTCATTGCCGTCCAAAAACAACGCTTTTTTACACTCCGGTCTCCCATTCTCTTGGAAACAATGACTTACATCAATTCTTTTACATAATTCTTGTTTCTCATGACATTTCTTACATTGTCCACAATTATCAACTTTCTAAGTCTTTCTGAGCAGGAGAAATCGCAAAACATAGTCATTTCTTCATTGCCGTCCAAAAACAACGCTTTTTTACACTCCGGTCTCCCTTTCTCTTGGAAACAATGACTTACATATATTCTTTTACATAATTCTTGTTTCTCATGACATTTCTAACATTGCCCACAATTATCAACTTTCTAAGTCTTTCTGAGCAAGAGAAATCGCAAAACAGTCATTTCTTCATTGCCGTCCAAAAACAACGCTTTTTTACACTCCGGTCTCCCTTTCTCTTGGAAACAATGACTTACATCAATTCTTTTACATAATTCTTGTTTCTCATGACATTTCTAACATTGCCCACAATTATCAACTTTCTAAGTCTTTCTGAGCAAGAGAAATTGCAAAACAGTCATTTCTTCATTGCCGTCCAAAAACAATGCTTTTTTACACTCCGGTCTCCCTTTCAATTGGAAACAATGACTTACATCAATTCTTTTACATAATTCTTGTTTCTCATGAAATTTCTTACATTGCCCACAATTATCAACTTTCTAAGTCTTTCTGAGCAAGAGAAATCGCAAAACAGTCATTTCTTCATTGCCGTCCAAAAACAACGCTTTTTTACACTCCGGTCTCCCTTTCTCTTGGAAACAATGACTTACATCAATTCTTTTACATAATTCTTGTTTCTCATGACATTTCTAACATTGCCCACAATTATCAACTTTCTAAGTCTTTCTGAGCAAGAGAAATCGCAAAACAGTCATTTCTTCATTGCCGTCCAAAAACAATGCTTTTTTACACTCCGGTCTCCCTTTCAATTGGAAACAATGACTTACATCAATTCTTTTACATAATTCTTGTTTCTCATGACATTTCTTACATTGCCCACAATTATCAACTTTCTAAGTCTTTCTGAGCAGTAGAAATCGCAAAACATAGTCATTTCTTCATTGCCGTCCAAAAACAACGCTTTTTTACACTCCTGTCTCCCTTTCTCTTGGAAACAATGACTTACATCAATTCTTTTACATAATTCTTGTTTCTCATGACATTTCTAACATTGCCCACAATTATCAACTTTCTAAGTCTTTCTGAGCAAGAGAAATCGCAAAACAGTCATTTCTTCATTGCCGTCCAAAAACAACGCTTTTTTACACTCCGGTCTCCTATTCTCTTGGAAACAATGACTTACATCAATTCTTTTACATAATTCTTGTTTCTCATGACATTTCTTACATTGCCCACAATTATCAACTTTCTAAGTCTTTCTGAGCAGGAGAAATCGCAAAACATAGTCATTTCTTCATTGCCGTCCAAAAACAACGCTTTTTTACACTCCGGTCTCCCTTTCTCTTGGAAACAATGACTTACATCAATTCTTTTACATAATTCTTGTTTCTCATGACATTTCTAACATTGCCCACAATTATCAACTTTCTAAGTCTTTCTGAGCAAGAGAAATCGCAAAACAGTCATTTCTTCATTGCCGTCCAAAAACAACGCTTTTTTACACTCCGGTCTCCCTTTCTCTTGGAAACAATGACTTACATCAATTCTTTTACATAATTCTTGTTTCTCATGACATTTCTAACATTGCCCACAATTATCAACTTTCTAAGTCTTTCTGAGCAAGAGAAATCGCAAAACAGTCATTTCTTCATTGCCGTCCAAAAACAACGCTTTTTTACACTCCGGTCTCCCTTTCTCTTGGAAACAATGACTTACATCAATTCTTTTACATAATTCTTGTTTCTCATGACATTTCTAACATTGCCCACAATTATCAACTTTCTAAGTCTTTCTGAGCAAGAGAAATCGCAAAACAGTCATTTCTTCATTGCCGTCCAAAAACAATGCTTTTTTACACTCCGGTCTCCCTTTCAATTGGAAACAATGACTTACATCAATTCTTTTACATAATTCTAGTTTCTCATGACATTTCTTACATTGCCCACAATTATCAACTTTCTAAGTCTTTCTGAGCAGTAGAAATCGCAAAACATAGTCATTTCTTCATTGCCGTCCAAAAACAACGCTTTTTTACACTCCTGTCTCCCTTTCTCTTGGAAACAATGACTTACATCAATTCTTTTACATAATTCTTGTTTCTCATGACATTTCTAACATTGCCCACAATTACCAACTTTCTAAGTCTTTCTGAGCAAGAGAAATCGCAAAACAGTCATTTCTTCATTGCCGTCCAAAAACAATGCTTTTTTACACTCCGGTCTCTCTTTCTCTTGGAAACAATGACTTACATCAATTCTTTTACATAATTCTTGTTTCTCATGACATTTCTAACATTGCCCACAATTATCAACTTTCTAAGTCTTTCTGAGCATGAGAAATCGCAAAACATAGTCATTTCTTCATTGCCGTCCAAAAACAACGCTTTTTTACACTCCTGTCTCCCTTTCTCTTGGAAACAATGACTTACATCAATTCTTTTACATAATTCTTGTTTCTCATGACATTTCTAACATTGCCCACAATTATCAACTTTCTAAGTCTATCTGAGCAGGAGAAATCGCAAAACATAGTCATTTCTTCATTGCCGTCCAAAAACAATGCTTTTTTACACTCCTGTCTCCCTTTCTCTTGGAAACAATGACTTACATCAATTCTTTTACATAATTCTTGTTTCTCATGACATTTCTTACATTGCCCACTATTATCAACTTTCTAAGTCTTTCTGAGCAGGAGAAATCGCAAAACATAGTCATTTCTTCATTGCCGTCCAAAAACAACGCTTTTTTACACTCCTGTCTCCCTTTCTCTTGGAAACAATGACTTACATCAATTCTTTTACATAATTCTTGTTTCTCATGACATTTCTAATATTGCCCACAATTATCAACTTTCTAAGTCTTTCTGAGCAGGAGAAATCGCAAAACATAGTCATTTCTTCATTGCCGTCCAAAAACAACGCTTTTTTACACTCCTGTCTCCCTTTCTCTTGGAAACAATGACTTACATCAATTCTTTTACATAATTCTTGTTTCTCATGACATTTCTTACATTGCCCACAATTATCAACTTTCTAAGTCTTTCTGAGCAGGAGAAATCGCAAAACATAGTCATTTCTTCATTGCCGTCCAAAAACAACGCTTTTTTACACTCCTGTCTCCCTTTCTCTTGGAAACAATGACTTACATCAATTCTTTTACATAATTCTTGTTTCTCATGACATTTCTAACATTGCCCACAATTATCAACTTTCTAAGTCTTTCTGAGCAAGAGAAATCGCAAAACAGTCATTTCTTCATTGCCGTCCAAAAACAACGCTTTTTTACACTCCGGTCTCCCTTTCTCTTGGAAACAATGACTTACATCAATTCTTTTACATAATTCTTGTTTCTCATGACATTTCTAACATTGCCCACAATTATCAACTTTCTAAGTCTTTCTGAGCAAGAGAAATCGCAAAACAGTCATTTCTTCATTGCCGTCCAAAAACAACGCTTTTTTACACTCCGGTCTCCCATTCTCTTGGAAACAATGACTTACATCAATTCTTTTACATAATTCTTGTTTCTCATGACATTTCTTACATTGTCCACAATTATCAACTTTCTAAGTCTTTCTGAGCAGGAGAAATCGCAAAACATAGTCATTTCTTCATTGCCGTCCAAAAACAACGCTTTTTTACACTCCGGTCTCCCTTTCTCTTGGAAACAATGACTTACATCAATTCTTTTACATAATTCTTGTTTCTCATGACATTTCTAACATTGCCCACAATTATCAACTTTCTAAGTCTTTCTGAGCAAGAGAAATCGCAAAACAGTCATTTCTTCATTGCCGTCCAAAAACAACGCTTTCTTACACTCCGGTCTCCCATTCTCTTGGAAACAATGACTTACATCAATTCTTTTACATAATTCTTGTTTCTCATGACATTTCTAACATTGCCCACAATTATCAACTTTCTAAGTCTTTCTGAGCAAGAGAAATCGCAAAACAGTCATTTCTTCATTGCCGTCCAAAAACAACGCTTTTTTACACTCCGGTCTCCCTTTCTCTTGGAAACAATGACTTACATCAATTCATTTACATAATTCTTGTTTCTCATGACATTTCTAACATTGCCCACAATTATCAACTTTCTAAGTCTTTCTGAGCAGTAGAAATCGCAAAACATAGTCATTTCTTCATTGCCGTCCAAAAACAACGCTTTTTTACACTCCGGTCTCCCTTTCTCTTGGAAACAATGACTTACATCAATTCATTTACATAATTCTTGTTTCTCATGACATTTCTAACATTGCCCACAATTATCAACTTTCTAAGTCTTTCTGAGCAAGAGAAATCGCAAAACAGTCATTTCTTCATTGCCGTCCAAAAACAACGCTTTTTTACACTCCGGTCTCCCTTTCTCTTGGAAACAATGACTTACATCAATTCTTTTACATAATTCTTGTTTCTCATGACATTTCTAACATTGCCCACAATTATCAACTTTCTAAGTCTTTCTGAGCAAGAGAAATCGCAAAACAGTCATTTCTTCATTGCCGTCCAAAAACAATGCTTTTTTACACTCCGGTCTCTCTTTCTCTTGGAAACAATGACTTACATCAATTCTTTTACATAATTCTTGTTTCTCATGACATTTCTAACATTGCCCACAATTATCAACTTTCTAAGTCTTTCTGAGCATGAGAAATCGCAAAACATAGTCATTTCTTCATTGCCGTCCAAAAACAACGCTTTTTTACACTCCTGTCTCCCTTTCTCTTGGAAACAATGACTTACATCAATTCTTTTACATAATTCTTGTTTCTCATGACATTTCTAACATTGCCCACAATTATCAACTTTCTAAGTCTTTCTGAGCAGGAGAAATCGCAAAACATAGTCATTTCTTCATTGCCGTCCAAAAACAACGCTTTTTTACACTCCTGTCTCCCTTTCTCTTGGAAACAATGACTTACATCAATTCTTTTACATAATTCTTGTTTCTCATGACATTTCTTACATTGCCCACAATTATCAACTTTCTAAGTCTTTCTGAGCAGGAGAAATCGCAAAACATAGTCATTTCTTCATTGCCGTCCAAAAACAACGCTTTTTTACACTCCTGTCTCCCTTTCTCTTGGAAACAATGACTTACATCAATTCTTTTACATAATTCTTGTTTCTCATGACATTTCTTACATTGCCCACAATTATCAACTTTCTAAGTCTTTCTGAGCAGGAAAAATCGCAAAACATAGTCATTTCTTCATTGCCGTCCAAAAACAACGCTTTTTTACACTCCTGTCTCCCTTTCTCTTGGAAACAATGACTTACATCAATTCTTTTACATAATTCTTGTTTCTCATGACATTTCTAACATTGCCCACAATTATCAACTTTCTAAGTCTTTCTGAGCAAGAGAAATCGCAAAACAGTCATTTCTTCATTGCCGTCCAAAAACAACGCTTTTTTACACTCCGGTCTCCCTTTCTCTTGGAAACAATGACTTACATCAATTCTTTTACATAATTCTTGTTTCTAATGACATTTCTAACATTGCCCACAATTATCAACTTTCTAAGTCTTTCTGAGCAAGAGAAATCGCAAAACAGTCATTTCTTCATTGCCGTCCAAAAACAATGCTTTTTTACACTCCGGTCTCCCTTTCTCTTGGAAACAATGACTTACATCAATTCTTTTACATAATTCTTGTTTCTCATGACATTTCTAACATTGCCCACAATTATCAACTTTCTAAGTCTTTCTGAGCAGGAGAAATCGCAAAACATAGTCATTTCTTCATTGCCGTCCAAAAACAACGCTTTTTTACACTCCTGTCTCCGTTTCTCTTGGAAACAATGACTGACATCAATTCTTTTACATAATTCTTGTTTCTCATGACATTTCTAACATTGCCCACAATTATCAACTTTCTAAGTCTTTCTGAGCAGGAGAAATCGCAAAACATAGTCATTTCTTCATTGCCGTCCAAAAACAACGCTTTTTTACACTCCTGTCTCCCTTTCTCTTGGAAACAATGACTTACATCAATTCTTTTACATAATTCTTGTTTCTCATGACATTTCTTACATTGCCCACAATTATCAACTTTCTAAGTCTTTCTGAGCAGGAGAAATCGCAAAACATAGTCATTTCTTCATTGCCGTCCAAAAACAACGCTTTTTTACACTCCTGTCTCCCTTTCTCTTGGAAACAATGACTTACATCAATTCTTTTACATAATTCTTGTTTCTCATGACATTTCTAACATTGCCCACAATTATCAACTTTCTAAGTCTTTCTGAGCAGGAGAAATCGCAAAACAGTCATTTCTTCATTGCCGTCCAAAAACAACGCTTTTTTACACTCCTGTCTCCCTTTCTCTTGGAAACAATGACTTACATCAATTCTTTTACATAATTCTTGTTTCTCATGACATTTCTAACATTGCCCACAATTATCAACTTTCTAAGTCTTTCTGAGCAAGAGAAATCGCAAAACAGTCATTTCTTCATTGCCGTCCAAAAACTACGCTTTTTTACACTCCGGTCTCCCTTTCTCTTGGAAACAATGACTTACATCAATTCTTTTACATAATTCTTGTTTCTCATGACATTTCTAACATTGCCCACAATTATCAACTTTCTAAGTCTTTCTGAGCAAGAGAAATCGCAAAACAGTCATTTCTTCATTGCCGTCCAAAAACAACGCTTTTTTACACTCCGGTCTCTCTTTCTCTTGGAAACAATGACTTACATCAATTCTTTTACATAATTCTTGTTTCTCATGACATTTCTAACATTGCCCACAATTATCAATTTTCTAAGTCTTTCTGAGCAGGAGAAATCGCAAAACATAGTCATTTCTTCATTGCCGTCCAAAAACAACGCTTTTTTACACTCCGGTCTCCCATTCTCTTGGAAACAATGACTTACATCAATTCTTTTACATAATTCTTGTTTCTCATGACATTTCTTACATTGTCCACAATTATCAACTTTCTAAGTCTTTCTGAGCAGGAGAAATCGCAAAACATAGTCATTTCTTCATTGCCGTCCAAAAAACAACGCTTTTTTACACTCCGGTCTCCCTTTCTCTTGGAAACAATGACTTACATCAATTCTTTTACATAATTCTTGTTTCTCATGACATTTCTAACATTGCCCACAATTATCAACTTTCTAAGTCTTTCTGAGCAAGAGAAATCGCAAAACAGTCATTTCTTCATTGCCGTCCAAAAACAACGCTTTTTTACACTCCGGTCTCCCTTTCTCTTGGAAACAATGACTTACATCAATTCTTTTACATAATTCTTGTTTCTCATGACATTTCTAACATTGCCCACAATTATCAACTTTCTAAGTCTTTCTGAGCAAGAGAAATCGCAAAACAGTCATTTCTTCATTGCCGTCCAAAAACAATGCTTTTTTTACACTCCGGTCTCCCTTTCTCTTGGAAACAATGACTTACATCAATTCTTTTACATAATTCTTGTTTCTCATGACATTTCTAACATTGCCCACAATTATCAACTTTCTAAGTCTTTCTGAGCAAGAGAAATCGCAAAACAGTCATTTCTTCATTGCCGTCCAAAAACAATGCTTTTTTACACTCCGGTCTCTCTTTCTCTTGGAAACAATGACTTACATCAATTCTTTTACATAATTCTTGTTTCTCATGACATTTCTAACATTGCCCACAATTATCAACTTTCTAAGTCTTTCTGAGCATGAGAAATCGCAAAACAGTCATTTCTTCATTGCCGTCCAAAAACAATGCTTTTTTTACACTCCGGTCTCCCTTTCAATTGGAAACAATGACTTACATCAATTCTTTTACATAATTCTTGTTTCTCATGACATTTCTTACATTGCCCACAATTATCAACTTTCTAAGTCTTTCTGAGCAGTAGAAATCGCAAAACATAGTCATTTCTTCATTGCCGTCCAAAAACAACGCTTTTTTACACTCCTGTCTCCCTTTCTCTTGGAAACAATGACTTACATCAATTCTTTTACATAATTCTTGTTTCTCATGATATTTCTAACATTGCCCACAATTATCAACTTTCTAAGTCTTTCTGAGCAAGAGAAATCGCAAAACAGTCATTTCTTCATTGCCGTCCAAAAACAACGCTTTTTTACACTCCGGTCTCTCTTTCTCTTGGAAACAATGACTTACATCAATTCTTTTACATAATTCTTGTTTTCTCATGACATTTCTAACATTGCCCACAATTATCAATTTTCTAAGTCTTTCTGAGCAGGAGAAATCGCAAAACATAGTCATTTCTTCATTGCCGTCCAAAAACAACGCTTTTTTACACTCCGGTCTCCCATTCTCTTGGAAACAATGACTTACATCAATTATTTTACATAATTCTTGTTTCTCATGACATTTCTTACATTGTCCACAATTATCAACTTTCTAAGTCTTTCTGAGCAGGAGAAATCGCAAAACATAGTCATTTCTTCATTGCCGTCCAAAAAACAACGCTTTTTTACACTCCGGTCTCCCTTTCTCTTGGAAACAATGGACTTACATCAATTCTTTTACATAATTCTTGTTTCTCATGACATTTCTAACATTGCCCACAATTATCAACTTTCTAAGTCTTTCTGAGCAAGAGAAATCGCAAAACAGTCATTTCTTCATTGCCGTCCAAAAACAACGCTTTTTTACACTCCGGTCTCCCTTTCTCTTGGAAACAATGACTTACATCAATTCTTTTACATAATTCTTGTTTCTCATGACATTTCTAACATTGCCCACAATTATCAACTTTCTAAGTCTTTCTGAGCAAGAGAAATCGCAAAACAGTCATTTCTTCATTGCCGTCCAAAAACAATGCTTTTTTACACTCCGGTCTCCCTTTCAATTGGGAGGAAGAAACAATGACTTACATCAATTCTTTTACATAATTCTTGTTTCTCATGACATTTCTTACATTGCCCACAATTATCAACTTTCTAAGTCTTTCTGAGCAAGAGAAATCGCAAAACAGTCATTTCTTCATTGCCGTCCAAAAACAACGCTTTTTTACACTCCACTCCGGTCTCCCTTTCTCTTGGAAACAATGACTTACATCAATTCTTTTACATAATTCTTGTTTCTCATGACATTTCTAACATTGCCCACAATTATCAACTTTCTAAGTCTTTCTGAGCAAGAGAAATCGCAAAACAGTCATTTCTTCATTGCCGTCCAAAAACAATGCTTTTTTACACTCCGGTCTCCCTTTCAATTGGAAACAATGACTTACATCAATTCTTTTACATAATTCTTGTTTCTCATGACATTTCTAACATTGCCCACAATTATCAACTTTCTAAGTCTTTCTGAGCAGGAGAAATCGCAAAACATAGTCATTTCTTCATTGCCGTCCAAAAACAACGCTTTTTTACACTCCTGTCTCCGTTTCTCTTGTAAACAATGACTTACATCAATTCTTTTACATAATTCTTGTTTCTCATGACATTTCTAACATTGCCCACAATTATCAACTTTCTAAGTCTTTCTGAGCAGGAGAAATCGCAAAACATAGTCATTTCTTCATTGCCGTCCAAAAACAACGCTTTTTTACACTCCTGTCTCCCTTTCTCTTGGAAACAATGACTTACATCAATTCTTTTACATAATTCTTGTTTCTCATGACATTTCTTACATTGCCCACAATTATCAACTTTCTAAGTCTTTCTGAGCAGGAGAAATCGCAAAACATAGTCATTTCTTCATTGCCGTCCAAAAACAACGCTTTTTTACACTCCTGTCTCCCTTTCTCTTGGAAACAATGACTTACATCAATTCTTTTACATAATTCTTGTTTCTCATGACATTTCTAACATTGCCCACAATTATCAACTTTCTAAGTCTTTCTGAGCAGGAGAAATCGCAAAACATAGTCATTTCTTCATTGCCGTCCAAAAACAACGCTTTTTTACACTCCGGTCTCCCTTTCTCTTGGAAACAATGACTTACATCAATTCTTTTACATAATTCTTGTTTCTCATGACATTTCTAACATTGCCCACAATTATCAACTTTCTAAGTCTTTCTGAGCAAGAGAAATCGCAAAACAGTCATTTCTTCATTGCCGTCCAAAAACAACGCTTTTTTACACTCCGGTCTCTCTTTCTCTTGGAAACAATGACTTACATCAATTCTTTTACATAATTCTTGTTTCTCATGACATTTCTAACATTGCCCACAATTATCAATTTTCTAAGTCTTTCTGAGCAGGAGAAATCGCAAAACATAGTCATTTCTTCATTGCCGTCCAAAAACAACGCTTTTTTACACTCCGGTCTCCCATTCTCTTGGAAACAATGACTTACATCAATTCTTTTACATAATTCTTGTTTCTCATGACATTTCTTACATTGTCCACAATTATCAACTTTCTAAGTCTTTCTGAGCAGGAGAAATCGCAAAACATAGTCATTTCTTCATTGCCGTCCAAAAACAACGCTTTTTTACACTCCGGTCTCCCTTTCTCTTGGAAACAATGACTTACATCAATTCTTTTACATAATTCTTGTTTCTCATGACATTTCTAACATTGCCCACAATTATCAACTTTCTAAGTCTTTCTGAGCAAGAGAAATCGCAAAACAGTCATTTCTTCATTGCCGTCCAAAAACAACGCTTTTTTACACTCCGGTCTCCCTTTCTCTTGGAAACAATGACTTACATCAATTCTTTTACATAATTCTTGTTTCTCATGACATTTCTAACATTGCCCACAATTATCAACTTTCTAAGTCTTTCTGAGCAAGAGAAATCGCAAAACAGTCATTTCTTCATTGCCGTCCAAAAACAATGCTTTTTTACACTCCGGTCTCCCTTTCAATTGGAAACAATGACTTACATCAATTCTTTTACATAATTCTTGTTTCTCATGACATTTCTTACATTGCCCACAATTATCAACTTTCTAAGTCTTTCTGAGCAAGAGAAATCGCAAAACAGTCATTTCTTCATTGCCGTCCAAAAACAACGCTTTTTTACACTCCGGTCTCCCTTTCTCTTGGAAACAATGACTTACATCAATTCTTTTACATAATTCTTGTTTCTCATGACATTTCTAACATTGCCCACAATTATCAACTTTCTAAGTCTTTCTGAGCAAGAGAAATCGCAAAACAGTCATTTCTTCATTGCCGTCCAAAAACAATGCTTTTTTACACTCCGGTCTCCCTTTCAATTGGAAACAATGACTTACATCAATTCTTTTACATAATTCTTGTTTCTCATGACATTTCTAACATTGCCCACAATTATCAACTTTCTAAGTCTTTCTGAGCAGGAGAAATCGCAAAACATAGTCATTTCTTCATTGCCGTCCAAAAACAACGCTTTTTTACACTCCTGTCTCCGTTTCTCTTGTAAACAATGACTTACATCAATTCTTTTACATAATTCTTGTTTCTCATGACATTTCTAACATTGCCCACAATTATCAACTTTCTAAGTCTTTCTGAGCAGGAGAAATCGCAAAACATAGTCATTTCTTCATTGCCGTCCAAAAACAACGCTTTTTTACACTCCTGTCTCCCTTTCTCTTGGAAACAATGACTTACATCAATTCTTTTACATAATTCTTGTTTCTCATGACATTTCTTACATTGCCCACAATTATCAACTTTCTAAGTCTTTCTGAGCAGGAGAAATCGCAAAACATAGTCATTTCTTCATTGCCGTCCAAAAACAACGCTTTTTTACACTCCTGTCTCCCTTTCTCTTGGAAACAATGACTTACATCAATTCTTTTACATAATTCTTGTTTCTCATGACATTTCTAACATTGCCCACAATTATCAACTTTCTAAGTCTTTCTGAGCAGGAGAAATCGCAAAACATAGTCATTTCTTCATTGCCGTCCAAAAACAACGCTTTTTTACACTCCGGTCTCCCTTTCTCTTGGAAACAATGACTTACATCAATTCTTTTACATAATTCTTGTTTCTCATGACATTTCTAACATTGCCCACAATTATCAACTTTCTAAGTCTTTCTGAGCAAGAGAAATCGCAAAACAGTCATTTCTTCATTGCCGTCCAAAAACAACGCTTTTTTACACTCCGGTCTCTCTTTCTCTTGGAAACAATGACTTACATCAATTCTTTTACATAATTCTTGTTTCTCATGACATTTCTAACATTGCCCACAATTATCAATTTTCTAAGTCTTTCTGAGCAGGAGAAATCGCAAAACATAGTCATTTCTTCATTGCCGTCCAAAAACAACGCTTTTTTACACTCCGGTCTCCCATTCTCTTGGAAACAATGACTTACATCAATTCTTTTACATAATTCTTGTTTCTCATGACATTTCTTACATTGTCCACAATTATCAACTTTCTAAGTCTTTCTGAGCAGGAGAAATCGCAAAACATAGTCATTTCTTCATTGCCGTCCAAAAACAACGCTTTTTTTACACTCCGGTCTCCCTTTCTCTTGGAAACAATGACTTACATCAATTCTTTTACATAATTCTTGTTTCTCATGACATTTCTAACATTGCCCACAATTATCAACTTTCTAAGTCTTTCTGAGCAAGAGAAATCGCAAAACAGTCATTTCTTCATTGCCGTCCAAAAACAACGCTTTTTTACACTCCGGTCTCCCTTTCTCTTGGAAACAATGACTTACATCAATTCTTTTACATAATTCTTGTTTCTCATGACATTTCTAACATTGCCCACAATTATCAACTTTCTAAGTCTTTCTGAGCAAGAGAAATCGCAAAACAGTCATTTCTTCATTGCCGTCCAAAAACAATGCTTTTTTACACTCCGGTCTCCCTTTCAATTGGAAACAATGACTTACATCAATTCTTTTACATAATTCTTGTTTCTCATGACATTTCTTACATTGCCCACAATTATCAACTTTCTAAGTCTTTCTGAGCAAGAGAAATCGCAAAACAGTCATTTCTTCATTGCCGTCCAAAAACAACGCTTTTTTTACACTCCGGTCTCCCTTTCTCTTGGAAACAATGACTTACATCAATTCTTTTACATAATTCTTGTTTCTCATGACATTTCTAACATTGCCCACAATTATCAACTTTCTAAGTCTTTCTGAGCAAGAGAAATCGCAAAACAGTCATTTCTTCATTGCCGTCCAAAAACAATGCTTTTTTACACTCCGGTCTCCCTTTCAATTGGAAACAATGACTTACATCAATTCTTTTACATAATTCTTGTTTCTCATGACATTTCTTACATTGCCCACAATTATCAACTTTCTAAGTCTTTCTGAGCAGTAGAAATCGCAAAACATAGTCATTTCTTCATTGCCGTCCAAAAACAACGCTTTTTTACACTCCTGTCTCCCTTTCTCTTGGAAACAATGACTTACATCAATTCTTTTACATAATTCTTGTTTCTCATGACATTTCTAACATTGCCCACAATTATCAACTTTCTAAGTCTTTCTGAGCAAGAGAAATCGCAAAACAGTCATTTCTTCATTGCCGTCCAAAAACAACGCTTTTTTACACTCCGGTCTCTCTTTCTCTTGGAAACAATGACTTACATCAATTCTTTTACATAATTCTTGTTTCTCATGACATTTCTAACATTGCCCACAATTATCAATTTTCTAAGTCTTTCTGAGCAGGAGAAATCGCAAAACATAGTCATTTCTTCATTGCCGTCCAAAAACAACGCTTTTTTACACTCCGGTCTCCCATTCTCTTGGAAACAATGACTTACATCAATTCTTTTACATAATTCTTGTTTCTCATGACATTTCTTACATTGTCCACAATTATCAACTTTCTAAGTCTTTCTGAGCAGGAGAAATCGCAAAACATAGTCATTTCTTCATTGCCGTCCAAAAACAACGCTTTTTTACACTCCGGTCTCCCTTTCTCTTGGAAACAATGACTTACATCAATTCTTTTACATAATTCTTGTTTCTCATGACATTTCTAACATTGCCCACAATTATCAACTTTCTAAGTCTTTCTGAGCAAGAGAAATCGCAAAACAGTCATTTCTTCATTGCCGTCCAAAAACAACGCTTTTTTACACTCCGGTCTCCCTTTCTCTTGGAAACAATGACTTACATCAATTCTTTTACATAATTCTTGTTTCTCATGACATTTCTAACATTGCCCACAATTATCAACTTTCTAAGTCTTCTGAGCAAGAGAAATCGCAAAACAGTCATTTCTTCATTGCCGTCCAAAAACAATGCTTTTTTACACTCCGGTCTCCCTTTCAATTGGAAACAATGACTTACATCAATTCTTTTACATAATTCTTGTTTCTCATGACATTTCTTACATTGCCCACAATTATCAACTTTCTAAGTCTTTCTGAGCAAGAGAAATCGCAAAACAGTCATTTCTTCATTGCCGTCCAAAAACAACGCTTTTTTACACTCCGGTCTCCCTTTCTCTTGGAAACAATGACTTACATCAATTCTTTTACATAATTCTTGTTTCTCATGACATTTCTAACATTGCCCACAATTATCAACTTTCTAAGTCTTTCTGAGCAAGAGAAATCGCAAAACAGTCATTTCTTCATTGCCGTCCAAATACAATGCTTTTTTACACTCCGGTCTCCCTTTCAATTGGAAACAATGACTTACATCAATTCTTTTACATACTTCTTGTTTCTCATGACATTTCTTACATTGCCCACAATTATCAACTTTCTAAGTCTTTCTGAGCAAGAGAAATCGCAAAACAGTCATTTCTTCATTGCCGTCCAAAAACAACGCTTTTTTACACTCCGGTCTCCCTTTCTCTTGGAAACAATGACTTACATCAATTCTTTTACATAATTCTTGTTTCTCATGACATTTCTAACATTGCCCACAATTATCAACTTTCTAAGTCTTTCTGAGCAAGAGAAATCGCAAAACAGTCATTTCTTCATTGCCGTCCAAATACAATGCTTTTTTACACTCCGGTCTCCTTTCAATTGGAAACAATGACTTACATCAATTCTTTTACATACTTCTTGTTTCTCATGACATTTCTTACATTGCCCACAATTATCAACTTTCTAAGTCTTTCTGAGCAAGAGAAATCGCAAAACAGTCATTTCTTCATTGCCGTCCAAAAACAACGCTTTTTTACACTCCGGTCTCCCTTTCTCTTGGAAACAATGACTTACATCAATTCTTTTACATAATTCTTGTTTCTCATGACATTTCTAACATTGCCCACAATTATCAACTTTCTAAGTCTTTCTGAGCAAGAGAAATCGCAAAACAGTCATTTCTTCATTGCCGTCCAAAAACAATGCTTTTTTACACTCCGGTCTCTCTTTCTCTTGGAAACAATGACTTACATCAATTCTTTTACATAATTCTTGTTTCTCATGATATTTCTAACATTGCCCACAATTATCAACTTTCTAAGTCTTTCTGAGCATGAGAAATCGCAAAACATAGTCATTTCTTCATTGCCGTCCAAAAACAACGCTTTTTTACACTCCTGTCTCCCTTTCTCTTGGAAACAATGACTTACATCAATTCTTTTACATAATTCTTGTTTCTCATGACATTTCTAACATTGCCCACAATTATCAACTTTCTAAGTCTATCTGAGCAGGAGAAATCGCAAAACATAGTCATTTCTTCATTGCCGTCCAAAAACAACGCTTTTTTACACTCCTGTCTCCCTTTCTCTTGGAAACAATGACTTACATCAATTCTTTTACATAATTCTTGTTTCTCATGACATTTCTTACATTGCCCACAATTATCAACTTTCTAAGTCTTTCTGAGCAGGAGAAATCGCAAAACATAGTCATTTCTTCATTGCCGTCCAAAAACAACGCTTTTTTACACTCCTGTCTCCCTTTCTCTTGGAAACAATGACTTACATCAATTCTTTTACATAATTCTTGTTTCTCATGACATTTCTAATATTGCCCACAATTATCAACTTTCTAAGTCTTTCTGAGCAGGAGAAATCGCAAAACATAGTCATTTCTTCATTGCCGTCCAAAAACAACGCTTTTTTACACTCCTGTCTCCCTTTCTCTTGGAAACAATGACTTACATCAATTCTTTTACATAATTCTTGTTTCTCATGACATTTCTAGCATTGCCCACAATTATCAACTTTCTAAGTCTTTCTGAGCAAGAGAAATCGCAAAACAGTCATTTCTTCATTGCCGTCCAAAACAACGCTTTTTTACACTCCGGTCTCCCTTTCTCTTGGAAACAATGACTTACATCAATTCTTTTACATAATTCTTGTTTCTCATGACATTTCTTACATTGCCCACAATTATCAACTTTCTAAGTCTTTCTGAGCAGGAGAAATCGCAAAACATAGTCATTTCTTCATTGCCGTCCAAAAACAACGCTTTTTTACACTCCTGTCTCCCTTTCTCTTGGAAACAATGACTTACATCAATTCTTTTACATAATTCTTGTTTCTCATGACATTTCTAACATTGCCCACAATTATCAACTTTCTAAGTCTTTCTGAGCAAGAGAAATCGCAAAACAGTCATTTCTTCATTGCCGTCCAAAAACAACGCTTTTTTACACTCCGGTCTCCCTTTCTCTTGGAAACAATGACTTACATCAATTCTTTTACATAATTCTTGTTTCTCATGACATTTCTAACATTGCCCACAATTATCAACTTTCTAAGTCTTTCTGAGCAAGAGAAATCGCAAAACAGTCATTTCTTCATTGCCGTCCAAAAACAACGCTTTTTTACACTCCGGACTCCCATTCTCTTGGAAACAATGACTTACATCAATTCTTTTACATAATTCTTGTTTCTCATGACATTTCTAACATTGCCCACAATTATCAACTTTCTAAGTCTTTCTGAGCAGGAGAAATCGCAAAACATAGTCATTTCTTCATTGCCGTCCAAAAACAACGCTTTTTTACACTCCTGTCTCCTTTTCTCTTGGAAACAATGACTTACATCAATTCTTTTACATAATTCTTGTTTCTCATGACATTTCTAATATTGCCCACAATTATCAACTTTCTAAGTCTTTCTGAGCAGGAGAAATCGCAAAACATAGTCATTTCTTCATTGCCGTCCAAAAACAACGCTTTTTTACACTCCTGTCTCCTTTCTCTTGGAAACAATGACTTACATCAATTCTTTTACATAATTCTTGTTTCTCATGACATTTCTTACATTGCCCACAATTATCAACTTTCTAAGTCTTTCTGAGCAGGAGAAATCGCAAAACATAGTCATTTCTTCATTGCCGTCCAAAAACAATGCTTTTTTACACTCCTGTCTCCCTTTCTCTTGGAAACAATGACTTACATCAATTCTTTTACATAATTCTTGTTTCTCATGACATTTCTAGCATTGCCCACAATTATCAACTTTCTAAGTCTTTCTGAGCAAGAGAAATCGCAAAACAGTCATTTCTTCATTGCCGTCCAAAAACAACGTTTTTTTACACACCGGTCTCCCTTTCTCTTGGAAACAATGACTTACATCAATTCTTTTACATAATTCTTGTTTCTCATGACATTTCTTACATTGCCCACAATTATCAACTTTCTAAGTCTTTCTGAGCAGGAGAAATCGCAAAACATAGTCATTTCTTCATTGCCGTCCAAAAACAACGCTTTTTTACACTCCTGTCTCCCTTTCTCTTGGAAACAATGACTTACATCAATTCTTTTACATAATTCTTGTTTCTCATGACATTTCTAACATTGCCCACAATTATCAACTTTCTAAGTCTTTCTGAGCAAGAGAAATCGCAAAACAGTCATTTCTTCATTGCCGTCCAAAAACAACGCTTTTTACACTCCGGTCTCCCTTTCTCTTGGAAACAATGACTTACATCAATTCTTTTACATAATTCTTGTTTCTCATGACATTTCTAACATTGCCCACAATTATCAACTTTCTAAGTCTTTCTGAGCAAGAGAAATCGCAAAACAGTCATTTCTTCATTGCCGTCCAAAAACAACGCTTTTTTACACTCCGGTCTCCCATTCTCTTGGAAACAATGACTTACATCAATTCTTTTACATAATTCTTGTTTCTCATGACATTTCTTACATTGTCCACAATTATCAACTTTCTAAGTCTTTCTGAGCAGGAGAAATCGCAAAACATAGTCATTTCTTCATTGCCGTCCAAAAACAACGCTTTTTTACACTCCGGTCTCCCTTTCTCTTGGAAACAATGACTTACATCAATTCTTTTACATAATTCTTGTTTCTCATGACATTTCTAACATTGCCCACAATTATCAACTTTCTAAGTCTTTCTGAGCAAGAGAAATCGCAAAACAGTCATTTCTTCATTGCCGTCCAAAAACAACGCTTTTTTACACTCCATCCTCCCTTTCTCTTGGAAACAATGACTTACATCAATTCTTTTACATAATTCTTGTTTCTCATGACATTTCTTACATTGCCCACAATTATCAACTTTCTAAGTCTTTCTGAGCAGGAGAAATCGCAAAACATAGTCATTTCTTCATTGCCGTCCAAAAACAACGCTTTTTTACACTCCGGTCTCCCTTTCTCTTGGAAACAATGACTTACATCAATTCTTTTACATAATTCTTGTTTCTCATGACATTTCTTACATTGCCCACAATTATCAACTTTCTAAGTCTTTCTGAGCAGGAGAAATCGCAAAACATAGTCATTTCTTCATTGCCGTCCAAAAACAACGCTTTTTTACACTCCTGTCTCCCTTTCTCTTGGAAACAATGACTTACATCAATTCTTTTACATAATTCTTGTTTCTCATGACATTTCTAACATTGCCCACAATTATCAACTTTTTAAGTCTTTCTGAGCAAGAGAAATCGCAAAACAGTCATTTCTTCATTGCCGTCCAAAAACAACGCTTTTTTACACTCCGGTCTCCCTTTCTCTTGGAAACAATGACTTACATCAATTCTTTTACATAATTCTTGTTTCTCATGACATTTCTAACATTGCCCACAATTATCAACTTTCTAAGTCTTTCTGAGCAAGAGAAATCGCAAAACAGTCATTTCTTCATTGCCGTCCAAAAACAACGCTTTTTTACACTCCGGTCTCCCATTCTCTTGGAAACAATGACTTACATCAATTCTTTTACATAATTCTTGTTTCTCATGACATTTCTTACATTGTCCACAATTATCAACTTTCTAAGTCTTTCTGAGCAGGAGAAATCGAAAAACATAATCATTTCTTCATTGCCGTCCAAAAACAACGCTTTTTTACACTCCGGTCTCCCTTTCTCTTGGAAACAATGACTTACATCAATTCTTTTACATAATTCTTGTTTCTCATGACATTTCTAACATTGCCCACAATTATCAACTTTCTAAGTCTTTCTGAGCAAGAGAAATCGCAAAACAGTCATTTCTTCATTGCCGTCCAAAACAACGCTTTTTTACACTCCGGTCTCTCTTTCTCTTGGAAACAATGACTTACATCAATTCTTTTACATAATTCTTGTTTCTCATGACATTTCTAACATTGCCCACAATTATCAACTTTCTAAGTCTTTCTGAGCATGAGAAATCGCAAAACATAGTCATTTCTTCATTGCCGTCCAAAAACACGCTTTTTTACACTCCTGTCTCCCTTTCTCTTGGAAACATGACTTACATCAATTCTTTTACATAATTCTTGTTTCTCATGACATTTCTAACATTGCCCACAATTATCAACTTTCTAAGTCTTTCTGAGCAGGAGAAATCGCAAAACATAGTCATTTCTTCATTGCCGTCCAAAAACAACGCTTTTTTACACTCCTGTCTCCCTTTCTCTTGGAAACAATGACTTACATCAATTCTTTTACATAATTCTTGTTTCTCATGACATTTCTTACATTGCCCACAATTATCAACTTTCTAAGTCTTTCTGAGCAGGAGAAATCGCAAAACATAGTCATTTCTTCATTGCCGTCCAAAAACAACGCTTTTTTACACTCCTGTCTCCCTTTCTCTTGGAAACAATGACTTACATCAATTCTTTTACATAATTCTTGTTTCTCATGACATTTCTTACATTGCCCACAATTATCAACTTTCTAAGTCATTCTGAGCAGGAAAAATCGCAAAACATAGTCATTTCTTCATTGCCGTCCAAAAACAACGCTTTTTTACACTCCTGTCTCCCTTTCTCTTGGAAACAATGACTTACATCAATTCTTTTACATAATTCTTGTTTCTCATGACATTTCTAACATTGCCCACAATTATCAACTTTCTAAGTCTTTCTGAGCAAGAGAAATCGCAAAACAGTCATTTCTTCATTGCCGTCCAAAACAACGCTTTTTTACACTCCGGTCTCCCTTTCTCTTGGAAACAATGACTTACATCAATTCTTTTACATAATTCTTGTTTCTAATGACATTTCTAACATTGCCCACAATTATCAACTTTCTAAGTCTTTCTGAGCAAGAGAAATCGCAAAACAGTCATTTCTTCATTGCCGTCCAAAAACAATGCTTTTTTACACTCCGGTCTCCCTTTCTCTTGGAAACAATGACTTACATCAATTCTTTTACATAATTCTTGTTTCTCATGACATTTCTAACATTGCCCACAATTATCAACTTTCTAAGTCTTTCTGAGCAGGAGAAATCGCAAAACATAGTCATTTCTTCATTGCCGTCCAAAAACAACGCTTTTTTACACTCCTGTCTCCGTTTCTCTTGGAAACAATGACTTACATCAATTCTTTTACATAATTCTTGTTTCTCATGACATTTCTAACATTGCCCACAATTATCAACTTTCTAAGTCTTTCTGAGCAAGAGAAATCGCAAAACAGTCATTTCTTCATTGCCGTCCAAAAACAATGCTTTTTTACACTCCGGTCTCCCTTTCTCTTGGAAACAATGACTTACATCAATTCTTTTACATAATTCTTGTTTCTCATGACATTTCTAACATTGCCCACAATTATCAACTTTCTAAGTCTTTCTGAGCAGGAGAAATCGCAAAACATAGTCATTTCTTCATTGCCGTCCAAAAACAACGCTTTTTTACACTCCTGTCTCCCTTTCTCTTGGAAACAATGACTTACATCAATTCTTTTACATAATTCTTGTTTCTCATGACATTTCTTACATTGCCCACAATTATCAACTTTCTAAGTCTTTCTGAGCAGGAGAAATCGCAAAACATAGTCGTTTCTTCATTGCCGTCCAAAAACAATGCTTTTTTACACTCCTGTCTCCCTTTCTCTTGGAAACAATGACTTACATCAATTCTTTTACATAATTCTTGTTTCTCATGACATTTCTAGCATTGCCCACAATTATCAACTTTCTAAGTCTTTCTGAGCAAGAGAAATCGCAAAACAGTCATTTCTTCATTGCCGTCCAAAAACAACGTTTTTTTACACACCGGTCTCCCTTTCTCTTGGAAACAATGACTTACATCAATTCTTTTACATAATTCTTGTTTCTCATGACATTTCTTACATTGCCCACAATTATCAACTTTCTAAGTCTTTCTGAGCAGGAGAAATCGCAAAACATAGTCATTTCTTCATTGCCGTCCAAAAACAACGCTTTTTACACTCCTGTCTCCCTTTCTCTTGGAAACAATGACTTACATCAATTCTTTTACATAATTCTTGTTTCTCATGACATTTCTAACATTGCCCACAATTATCAACTTTCTAAGTCTTTCTGAGCAAGAGAAATCGCAAAACAGTCATTTCTTCATTGCCGTCCAAAAACAACGCTTTTTTACACTCCGGTCTCCCATTCTCTTGGAAACAATGACTTACATCAATTCTTTTACATAATTCTTGTTTCTCATGACATTTCTAACATTGCCCACAATTATCAACTTTCTAAGTCTTTCTGAGCAAGAGAAATCGCAAAACAGTCATTTCTTCATTGCCGTCCAAAAACAACGCTTTTTTACACTCCGGTCTCCCATTCTCTTGGAAACAATGACTTACATCAATTCTTTTACATAATTCTTGTTTCTCATGACATTTCTAACATTGCCACAATTATCAACTTTCTAAGTCTTTCTGAGCAAGAGAAATCGCAAAACAGTCATTTCTTCATTGCCGTCCAAAAACAACGCTTTTTTACACTCCGGTCTCCCATTCTCTTGGAAACAATGACTTACATCAATTCTTTTACATAATTCTTGTTTCTCATGACATTTCTTACATTGTCCACAATTATCAACTTTCTAAGTCTTTCTGAGCAGGAGAAATCGCAAAACATAGTCATTTCTTCATTGCCGTCCAAAAACAACGCTTTTTTACACTCCTGTCTCCCTTTCTCTTGGAAACAATGACTTACATCAATTCTTTTACATAATTCTTGTTTCTCATGACATTTCTTACATTGCCCACAATTATCAACTTTCTAAGTCTTTCTGAGCAGGAGAAATCGCAAAACATAGTCATTTCTTCATTGCCGTCCAAAAACAATGCTTTTTTACACTCCTGTCTCCCTTTCTCTTGGAAACAATGACTTACATCAATTCTTTTACATAATTCTTGTTTCTCATGACATTTCTAGCATTGCCCACAATTATCAACTTTCTAAGTCTTTCTGAGCAAGAGAAATCGCAAAACAGTCATTTCTTCATTGCCGTCCAAAAACAACGTTTTTTTACACACCGGTCTCCCTTTCTCTTGGAAACAATGACTTACATCAATTCTTTTACATAATTCTTGTTTCTCATGACATTTCTTACATTGCCCACAATTATCAACTTTCTAAGTCTTTCTGAGCAGGAGAAATCGCAAAACATAGTCATTTCTTCATTGCCGTCCAAAAACAACGCTTTTTTACACTCCTGTCTCCCTTTCTCTTGGAAACAATGACTTACATCAATTCTTTTACATAATTCTTGTTTCTCATGACATTTCTAACATTGCCCACAATTATCAACTTTCTAAGTCTTTCTGAGCAAGAGAAATCGCAAAACAGTCATTTCTTCATTGCCGTCCAAAAACAACGCTTTTTTACACTCCGGTCTCCCTTTCTCTTGGAAACAATGACTTACATCAATTCTTTTACATAATTCTTGTTTCTCATGACATTTCTAACATTGCCCACAATTATCAACTTTCTAAGTCTTTCTGAGCAAGAGAAATCGCAAAACAGTCATTTCTTCATTGCCGTCCAAAAACAACGCTTTTTTACACTCCGGTCTCCCATTCTCTTGGAAACAATGACTTACATCAATTCTTTTACATAATTCTTGTTTCTCATGACATTTCTTACATTGTCCACAATTATCAACTTTCTAAGTCTTTCTGAGCAGGAGAAATCGCAAAACATAGTCATTTCTTCATTGCCGTCCAAAAACAACGCTTTTTTACACTCCGGTCTCCCTTTCTCTTGGAAACAATGACTTACATCAATTCTTTTACATAATTCTTGTTTCTCATGACATTTCTAACATTGCCCACAATTATCAACTTTCTAAGTCTTTCTGAGCAAGAGAAATCGCAAAACAGTCATTTCTTCATTGCCGTCCAAAAACAACGCTTTTTTACACTCCATCCTCCCTTTCTCTTGGAAACAATGACTTACATCAATTCTTTTACATAATTCTTGTTTCTCATGACATTTCTTACATTGCCCACAATTATCAACTTTCTAAGTCTTTCTGAGCAGGAGAAATCGCAAAACATAGTCATTTCTTCATTGCCGTCCAAAACAACGCTTTTTTACACTCCGGTCTCCCTTTCTCTTGGAAACAATGACTTACATCAATTCTTTTACATAATTCTTGTTTCTCATGACATTTCTTACATTGCCCACAATTATCAACTTTCTAAGTCTTTCTGAGCAGGAGAAATCGCAAAACATAGTCATTTCTTCATTGCCGTCCAAAAACAACGCTTTTTTACACTCCTGTCTCCCTTTCTCTTGGAAACAATGACTTACATCAATTCTTTTACATAATTCTTGTTTCTCATGACATTTCTAACATTGCCCACAATATCAACTTTTTAAGTCTTTCTGAGCAAGAGAAATCGCAAAACAGTCATTTCTTCATTGCCGTCCAAAAACAACGCTTTTTTACACTCCGGTCTCCCTTTCTCTTGGAAACAATGACTTACATCAATTCTTTTACATAATTCTTGTTTCTCATGACATTTCTAACATTGCCCACAATTATCAACTTTCTAAGTCTTTCTGAGCAAGAGAAATCGCAAAACAGTCATTTCTTCATTGCCGTCCAAAAACAACGCTTTTTTACACTCCGGTCTCCCATTCTCTTGGAAACAATGACTTACATCAATTCTTTTACATAATTCTTGTTTCTCATGACATTTCTTACATTGTCCACAATTATCAACTTTCTAAGTCTTTCTGAGCAGGAGAAATCGCAAAACATAGTCATTTCTTCATTGCCGTCCAAAAACAACGCTTTTTTACACTCCGGTCTCCCTTTCTCTTGGAAACAATGACTTACATCAATTCTTTTACATAATTCTTGTTTCTCATGACATTTCTAACATTGCCCACAATTATCAACTTTCTAAGTCTTTCTGAGCAAGAGAAATCGCAAAACAGTCATTTCTTCATTGCCGTCCAAAAACAACGCTTTTTTACACTCCGGTCTCTCTTTCTCTTGGAAACAATGACTTACATCAATTCTTTTACATAATTCTTGTTTCTCATGACATTTCTAACATTGCCCACAATTATCAACTTTCTAAGTCTTTCTGAGCATGAGAAATCGCAAAACATAGTCATTTCTTCATTGCCGTCCAAAAACAACGCTTTTTTACACTCCTGTCTCCCTTTCTCTTGGAAACAATGACTTACATCAATTCTTTTACATAATTCTTGTTTCTCATGACATTTCTAATATTGCCCACAATTATCAACTTTCTAAGTCTTTCTGAGCAGGAGAAATCGCAAAACATAGTCATTTCTTCATTGCCGTCCAAAAACAACGCTTTTTTACACTCCTGTCTCCCTTTCTCTTGGAAACAATGACTTACATCAATTCTTTTACATAATTCTTGTTTCTCATGACATTTCTTACATTGCCCACAATTATCAACTTTCTAAGTCTTTCTGAGCAGGAGAAATCGCAAAACATAGTCATTTCTTCATTGCCGTCCAAAAACAACGCTTTTTTACACTCCGGTCTCCCTTTCTCTTGGAAACAATGACTTACATCAATTCTTTTACATAATTCTTGTTTCTCATGACATTTCTAACATTGCCCACAATTATCAACTTTCTAAGTCTTTCTGAGCAAGAGAAATCGCAAAACAGTCATTTCTTCATTGCCGTCCAAAAACAACGCTTTTTTACACTCCGGTCTCCCTTTCTCTTGGAAACAATGACTTACATCAATTCTTTTACATAATTCTTGTTTCTCATGACATTTCTAACATTGCCCACAATTATCAACTTTCTAAGTCTTTCTGAGCAGGAGAAATCGCAAAGACATAGTCATTTCTTCATTGCCGTCCAAAAACAACGCTTTTTTACACTCCTTTCTCCCTTTCTCTTGGAAACAATGACTTACATCAATTCTTTTACATAATTCTTGTTTCTCATGACATTTCTAACATTGCCCACAATTATCAACTTTCTAAGTCTTTCTGAGCAGGAGAAATCGCAAAACATAGTCATTTCTTCATTGCCGTCCAAAAACAACGCTTTTTTACACTCCTGTCTCCCTTTCTCTTGGAAACAATGACTTACATCAATTCTTTTACATAATTCTTGTTTCTCATGACATTTCTAACATTGCCCACAATTATCAACTTTCTAAGTCTTTCTGAGCAGGAGAAATCGCAAAACATAGTCATTTCAAACCTTATGGGCCCCGCATTCATTCTCGGAGATGCCTGCCTCCTCTGCCTCCTTACCTGATGCCGATTCCTGGTGACTTCCGCCTCCCTTGATGCATCTCCCTGCCGCCTGCCGTCTCCACTCTGGGCCGTGGCTTCGGCCTCACTCCCCGGCCACTCCGGACTCCTCCGCTCAGCTAACTGCTGTCTACTGCTGTCTACTGGCCCGCCTGCAACCTGCTGCCTTCCTGCACCCACCATTCCTGCTCCGTATCTGTTCTACTCACCGGGTCCTGCAGTCTTCTGGACGCCGCTTCCAGCCTCCACGTGCCGCGGATCTCCTCACCGGGTGATGACTCCTGCAGTCTTCTGGACCTCCACGACGCCGCTTCCAGCCTCCAGGTGCTGCTGATCCCCTTCAAGTCCTCTGGTCGCTGATCCTCCTGCCTGCGGTCCCTGGCTCCTGCTGCTCTGTTACCAGCTCTCTTGCTGCGGATCCTCCTGTCCGGTGCCTTCTGATGCCACTCTGTAACCATCTCTCTGGCTGCCAATCCTGTGGTCTCCTGTTGCTCTGTTCCAGTGGCCTCTTCCTGCC